>NC_089873.1:115455000-115755000 GCF_040182565.1 Anser cygnoides | reverse complement strand
TTATACAGAAAGTAGAATACAAGATGTGGCAGGAATTTAAAATATTTCTAGCAAATGCTTTCCCCACAGTTGTGACTGAATACCGAAGCATCAGAGGGTAATAAACAGCCTTAAAACATGCCTGGTCAGTGATGAAATACTTAACATGAGGAAACAAAAATCTTCCTGAAGCCTTAGATCTGTTTTCCATATTCTTACAAAAGAGTTGGTTTCTAAAGATGTGTTTTAGATTACAGTCTTACTGGGAGTATCTCATAAGAAAACAGTTTGGAAAACTTTCATATATTTAAAAAATATTCGGAAGAGATACTGTTCTCTTAGTAAAATCAATTACAAGTTTCTATTAACTGTGATGAAGCAAAATTAGTTCCCATTGAGCGATTTAAAATCAATTTTTATTTGGTAAAGGTAATGTTGGAAATCCTCAGCAATCAGTTTATATTCATCTAGCTGCAGAATTATGGTCTGGAGAAATTCATGCTTTGGACAGATGTGTAGTTCAAGCCTGGATAACTGAGGCTAGGTACCTACATGTATGTGAGAATCATAATTAGTAAGTTGACTTGCAAATGTACCAAGCACCCACAACTACAAAAACCTCATTAGCTGGATATGTTCAAATGAATTGAATGATATATTAAAAAAAAAAAAAAAAACACTAAGAATTTTCCTTGGTCAAAATCCAGTCTTCAGTCTGTCAGGATCTCATAAGGAAAACAAAGCATAAAAAGCCCACCTTCCTGCTCTCATGCCAAGTGTTCTTATCAACTTACTGCTGTTTCAGCTCACCTCAGCTGTTGGCATCTGCTGACATTATCAAAAGCCAAGCCCCAACATTACAGAAGAGCAGGAAGGTTCTGCATATGACGAGTGAGAGCTCTCCTCCCATCAGTGGAATATGTTGCATTAGGGAATTTGCCCAGCAGGATCATGGAGGGATATTGCATGGACATCTATAGCTGGAAGGGTTTGGGGCTGAAAGGGGAATAAAGGAGATTGCTGTTGGCACTGAACACGGCATTCGCTCTGGCATGTTCTCCCCACCATGAGGTCCAGGGATTGTCCTGGGCAGCTCAAGGGCATCAAAATGTGTAGGGATCAGTCCTGTTCCCCCCTTGCCACCTTGATGTTGACAAGAGAGGGAGACAAGTAGAGCCAGTGAAAGCAACTGCAGAAGGAGAGAGGGCAGAGATGAGTCACATTTATGGTTTCAGCTGGGTTTGCTCCAGTTTGTGCTGAAGTGCTCTTTGCTCTGCCTTCCCCCTTTCTCAGTCTTTTCTCCTCACTGCCACTCCATTTTTTGCTGGTCTTGCATAGTATTTATTTATTTATTTATTTATTTATTATCTTCTGCATAGCTCATTCAAATTGAAGAATAACCCTTGGCACAACCACGACGTTCACTTTGGTCACACTATGCTCTTAAGTTGTGCTATGTATCCATTTCCCTCGGCTTGTGTCACTCCTGTGTTAGTTGCAAGCATTTTGTAACGAGGTCTAGCTACTCCTTTGCCCTAGTTCAGTACACAAGATAGCAGAGTCTGGGGTTGCATCTAGCACTGTATAACACTCACAGTTAGTAAATACTATTGAGGCAGTTGAAATACCCTTTTTGCTGCAGTGCCATGGAGTCCACAGTAGGAAATCAGCACATCATGGCATACATTTTGGCCTGTATCTCCTTTGTCGAGTACTTCTTCCATGGTAATGACAGGTCTTGGTGACATGAGGTAGAATTTGGACTGTAGGTGATTGGAAACTCTATGTTTTTGCATATTTTATCAACAGAAGGAAACCACATTTTTTCCCTGCAAAAGCAATATATCCCTACCCAAAAATTTGAAAGCCAGTCAGATTCATGATTTGGGAAAATGTGATCCAATTGTTCTGTTGCTTCTACAAATGTTTCTTTCTTGCATAATCATCATGGACAGCAAGACTAAAACAGTTTGTTCCTTGCTTATTTTTATTCCTTCTTTCTGCTTTTATATCCTTGACAACCCAAATACCGAAACAAGATTTAAAAATGGCACAGTGACATTTATCATTGACTTTTATCATATGTGTCTCAACAAGTGATATGTATTGTACCTGTGGGAGTTTAGTGTATGGGTTTTCTTGGTTTACTGAATAGCAGGAACTTTGAAGATTGCTCAGGTCAGCCACGAAATAAATCAACAAGATCTTCTTGTTTTCCCTTCTTATAGAACAACATGTATCATTTTGCTTTATTTAGTCCATGCTTTCTTTTTTATTAGATTGCAGAGAAACATAAATGGTGTCTGTTTACATTCCTTACTGATTCAGCTTGAAATTATGACCAAGTATGGCTTGAGTAGTCTATAAAAAGATATGGTAGTTTCTGGCTGTCAGACATATAAAGGTGTTCCTGGAAGCTCAAAACCCAGAGTGCAAATCAGTTAGCCTTCTGGATGATTTTGAAACCTCAAATCCTTTGAAATAGTTGGCAACCTGCCTATTGCATATTTACAGTTACACAACTCTTCCTCTCTGAGACTTTTAAAAGTTCCTCCTTCCTTTTTTCTTTAAGTCCCTTGGCAGCATCAAAACAGCTTCTTTCTCTCTCTCTCTCCCCCCTCTCTCCAGCCCTTCCCCCTCCAGCTCTCACTCTCCTTGGTATGGCATATTGTTCTGTGGAAATGGGTTGTTTTGAGTTCACACTTTGTTTTCCTGATGTTTTTCTGGGAAGCTGGACATGACACAAAAGATATGGGAGCAGCTTGTAGGAAATGGGTTTGTTTGGGGAAACAATAAAAGAGAAACAGCCCGCATACCTCTCTTGTATGTACATTTGAAGGCATAGCATACAGTATATAAAGATATTCTGGGGGCCATTTTTCAGTAAAGTCCAAAGAAAAGTAAATCCAAATCTTTTCTTTTAACATATCTTAAGTCTTCATCCAACCAGCTTAATTTCTTATAGTATAACCTGTTAGTCACATGGTCTTATTAGCAAGGTATGGGGAAAAGCATCAGCATCTTGATGTTTTCTTTTGGTGTAGTAAATGCAAATCTCAGTGTTCTGGTCTTGAGATTGTCTTCACTTCAGTTGACTTTCTTAGTTCTCTTCTCATCATTGGCAGCAGGAAGATTTTTTGGTTCTCCTGGAGTTGATGGTGTCACAGAAAACTCAGATATGAGTCAATATTAGAATTGCAGGGAATGTCTTTAGTAAGAATGATAATGATGGTAATCACTAGCTTAGAAGAGATACTTCTACAAGGATAAAATGCAGAATTTCTCTTGTTCCCAACTCAAAAATATTGCTACACACAGTTTCCTTTTCATCTTCACATGTACAATTAAACATAACTGGATTCAGCAGAAAACATAGTCACAGAGCCATGACTGGTGCAGTGAAGGTAGAGGTTGACTAAAAAAAGGAAAATTAATGAAAAAAAAAAGTTTAAAATTTGTAATTTTGAATTGGTGTTATTCTTTAGAATGACATTGTTTAACATCTGTAATAAGTTCAATTAAAAAGTAAAACCAAAGGTGCCATTGGGACTAATATTTATTTATTTATTTATTAATGACAGCATTTTTTGTGTGTGTGTATGTGAGGATTTCTTATTTTTGTTTGTTTGATTGATTGATTGTTTTGTTTGGCAACAAAGAATATTCATCTCAACTTTGTCATCAATGTCAAACAACATTTTTCTTCTGATCCATTCTGACTACAGTATATCAAAAAACATACCAGTCTATTTGATTGATCTTATAGTTAATGCTCAAGCTAAAATGATGATTTCCTTACTTTACGGTGGTCCAAGAGAGCAGGTTGAATATGCTTAAAGCTAAGCACATGCTTAACTTTGTCATTATTTTACTAAGTACTTTCCTGTCTTAATCTTAGCACATGCAGAAATGTCTTAATGCTATGACATACAACCCCATATTAATTTCATTAGTCATGTTTTGTAGCAAATGACTAAAATAGCATGTGCTGAATTATGAATCAAGATATTCATTATAAACAATTATAGGAAAGCATGTTAGGCTATACACTATAAAGGTTATCATGACAGGAAGTTAGATTTTATATACATAGTCAGCATTCTTGGAAAGTTAATTTTGAATTCAGAAAGATTACTCATCTAAGCAATATTCCATATGCTTGTAAAATGGGGAATACCATGGGACACGTATATATTCATTGCATGCATGGAAGATCCAGAATAAAAGGTGGCTGTGGAAAAGGAAGGGAAACTGATGTAAACAAAGAACTTCTCTGTTACAATGTTGTGCAAAAATGGAGAGAGCTCTTGATGTAGTGATTTTTACTTTATTTTCTTTTTAAAAAAAAAGTAATAGCCATTTGCATTTTAATTCCAATTATCTAATGGAGAAAATTCAGTCAAAAATATCAAGATAAATACATTTGGAAGTAAATGAAAACATTCTTATAAATAAAGATCGCTTAAGCAGTGTTTGTTTGCAAAAGTTATCAAGCAGAGAAATTAATAAATGTTGAATGTGATAAATGTTGTTTAAATAGGAATGTGGGAATTTAAAATATGTATGAAGGGGAACACATGTGAGCATCAAAAACCTTTGCATCCTGATGTAGCAGGCAGGAGGACCTCCAGCTCCAGTGTTCCCTGAGGGGGAAGCTGAGCTGCAGGAAGGCGGCTTTACAGATACTGATGAATGGTTCCTCTTTCCCCTCCATAGGCTGATCCCTGTGTATTTCTCTGCTGCTTTTTTTTCAGTTTTATCCCTACTGTTTAATTCTTTCATCAATACCTTGGTTATAAAGGTTTCTTCATTCCTTCACATACATCTCTCATCAATTTGCTGTTGAATTTGTCTATGTTATATAGTACACATTGGAGAAAACTATTTTAAAGACTGAATTATTTTTACTTTAAAATTTTTGTTCTGAGATTGATGATGGGATTCTCTAAAAATTGTCTTTACATATACTTGTGTGTACATATATAATGGACATATATAATTATATGCGCAAATATATATATGATGTGTCAACCCACCACAGTGAACAAATATGAAACAGTATAAAGGCAATATATAATTCTGTAATTTAGGGTAAGTGATAGGAAAAATAGCTGCAAATGTTACCATCTTGTTATAACACTGGAGAAATCTTTTGAATAAGGCAAAAAAAACTGTGTGGCATTATTTTGCTAAGATTTTTCTCAGTAAAGTTGCCAAAAACAAGATACTGGGCCAGTTATGTATTCAAGGCAAAACATTTAGTTCTAGACAGATGACTGAATCTGATAAACACATAGTAGTTCTTAAAGACTTTGCATTCAGACTGCGGGCGCTACCTGTGAAGCCAAAGATGCTAATGGGAAACACAGAAAGGATAGGACAGGATAGCATGTCTGGAACGGGATTGCTGTCTTATTTTGGGCAGCTGTTTTGGCCCTAAGACTCTTCCTCTAAATGATTCTGGTCAATTAGCAAAAGTTCATAGCAGGTGTGGCATGAAACTTCAGTTCACTTCCGATTAGGCTGTAGGCCATTTTACAAATCTGCCACCTGTTTTGCCACACAAATAATACTTAAAAGATTGCTGAAAGAAAACCAAAATAGATTTTTTTTTATTTTTATAACAAAGTAGAAGGTTGCCTGCTCCTTCAGACTGAGAAGGTCTCAAACCAGAAAAGCAGGGTAGAGGCAACAGACTAGCTGTCTACCAAAGCAGAAATGGAGTTTTATATCCAAGTTTTCCAAAATTTACTGCCATTTTGGAGCCCTATAAGTTAACAAACAAGATTAAAGGAGGAAAAAACCTCAGGTTTTCAGAATTCATAATTGACAATACTATCAAGATGAAAAGAAAGAAAAGTCTATTGTATTGACTGAAAAATAGTCATTCAAACTTCAGTGTAACAGCTCTGTGCCTGGATGGAAGTGCTAAAATAAGCATACAAAGCTACAGTTTCTTTAAAAATGTATATACAATATACAATCTGCAGGATACAATTGTATTCTTTTTAGCACTGATGAATTGTTTGACATAATCATTGAGGAATACATATTCTGAGCCCAGCTGATCATTGTGCTGCTTGAGCACTGCTGTCCTGTAAGGTCTGTGGGCTGTGCTGGAGCAGGTTCTGTAGTAGACCTGGCCTGTCCAAGTAACCATGATGGTGCCTAGACAGTATATAAGCCACTGGTGAAAGAGCACTTGTCTTTTTCTCTGAAATACTTCAAATCTGAAGTGTCAACCCATTTGGGCTGAGAGTTACATTTGGACTCTGGCCACTATTCAGCACTTGCTTTTTGCATGGACAACGTGTTTGTCCTCATTGCATCAGAGCCATGGATGTCCGACCACCTAAGAGATCTTACAATGTTAACATGAGCCCAAGCATGTGCAGACTGCAGCCCCAGCTGCCTGAATAGCAAAGCTACCAGTGTAATAAATAAAAAGTAGCATTGCCTCAGTCTTTAAGTAGTTTAACAGCACTCTGCTCATGCAGAAGGAAAAAAGGAATGGGGTTCATTGCTGTATAGCATCAGATTGCTTTATTACCTAGGCTTCTAGATACAGTTTTGTGAATTTCAAGGTCAGCTTTCATTTAGAGGCCAGGCGCAGTTCTTTGTTGTTAGCACTGCTCTTGCATAGGCAGAGCCACTTCAAGACTTACCCTTCAGAGGCATTGTTTTGAAGTCACTCGGGCATTGCATGTGCACTGAACCAGTTGCAGGATGAAGGCTTTCATCATTACATTTGAATAAGCCAACTGCGCTGCTTTAATGATATCTAGGGCATGTGACATATATGAAATAGTTTCCTATTTCCATTTATTTACTCTTTTTTGGGGGGGTTGAACTATGCATTTGCTCTTTACTATGAGATAAAGATGTCAGGTGAAATAATTGATTGTGAAATGGCAATTCTTTCAATCAGATGTTCATGTATACTTTGTGATCTCTGAAAGTTAATGGTTCGTCAACTCTATTTGGTGTGATAATTCTGTGTGGGGTGCAGGGTAGTCCCAAATATGGCACTGAACTTGGCATGAAAGAGACATGTTTTCTAAAGCGAGACATATTTTTGTCATTTTTACCAAAATTTCCCCATTTGCAACAGTGGAGCAGTAATTTTTCCTTTTTTTATGAAGCACTTGAGGACCTGGAGGTGAATGTTTCATGCTACAAATATTGCCCTATGATGAAAGGAAGTGACAAAAATAGCCTGGGTAAAAATAGGGTTGACTGACCTTTCAAGAATGACAGCCTATATATTAAATATGATGATAAAGTACTGCACCCTGCATTTGAATTTATAATGTCTCAGAATTTGTTCACTACAAGACAGAAAGTTAAACCTTTGGGCTTAGCCATGAGGGCTCCATTCACATCATTAGTGCTAGTGAAGTCAGGAGAATGATTTACACAAAGAGGGCTGCAGGATTGCTCCTTACACATCTGTGATTTTTTCCCAGAAATAAATCTAGCCTGTAATTTCATAACATCATTTTGATGGATGCTTGATTATTCTTTTTTTCAAGTGGGACCACAGCAGTGGCTTTCCTTTGCTTCCAAGCATCCTTTGTATTTGTCTCAGCAAGAGGTGAAGATACCAGATTAGTGGTAGCACCCTGCCTGTGTTTGGATTACCCTAGACTATCCAAGTGTTCATTGCAAATAGGTGGAGGATGTTAGCTGAGCTAGCAATAAGATTCTCATGGGTGGAGGTGAGGACAACATCTGTCTTTCCTATCTTGTACTTGCCAAGGCTTTTTGTTGTTCCTGAACTCTCTCATGAATATAATATGTGGATTTTTGTCTGATCTAATGAATCCAAGACTTAGAGATTTAGAAGGAAAACATTTTCCAGATGTGTGCTGCAATTCCTGACTCAGGTGACTGCATTTTAAGTAGTAACCTTTTCCAGTATGTTCCACACACCATATTGAATGTCTTGAAAACCTCTTCTTTTGCAAGTGTTCAGAATAGAGATGTAAGAGCATCATGATTAATAAGCTATAGCAGGGCTAAAACATTAACCACAACCACTTGTCTTTTGTTTCACTGATTATTGCTTGGTGCAGTGAATCCAAGGCTCAAAGACTTGGCCTTAAAGCAGGGCTGCAAATTTAGGCTAGGAGCCCGTTAGCAGTTCAGCCACAGCTTGCTTTATTGTGCAGCGATGCCTGCTTCAGATGTGAGCAGAGTGGAGTTTCAGACTGGAAGACTGCCCATTGCTCTGTGAGGTTCTGGTGTCCAGCCTCTCATGTGCCGTGTTTTCCAACATGGAAATGACATTCCTGGCCTGTTTGAAATTAGCCTTTCACTCCAGATAAACTGCATCAGAAGAGCATCAGAAAGTGTAGTTCGGGGAAGAATAGAAAACCATCAAACAAGAGTGAAAGTCTGGAATGGATATACCAAGGTGCATACTATGTCCTTTCTTGGACACTTTCATCTGTTCTTTCTTTCAGTTGCAATTGTTTTACAATTAAATTGTACGCAATTTCAATAACGAATGCTATCAAGTTGCAAGGGATACAGTGTACAACAAAGCATGGAAACAACAGATCTAATTGCATGGTCTTAATCAGAACAGTCTTCCCTCAGAAAATACAGGTCCTCTCCAAATGTAAATGTTTATCAGGAACTTGATGGAAAATTTGTGGGAAAGTGGTGAAACTAATAATTTCAATAATGCTGAAATATTATTTTCTGATAAATAATTTGATAAACTTCCATTCCAATAAGTTCATTCAAGTGTACAACTATTATATGAATATAATCCATAAAAAGAATGTTGTATTTACAATTTTAGAATAGAATGTTTTAACACCTGCAAAACACACACCCCTGCTTTAGAATCCATCCTTCTAATAAATGTTTTGGTGAAAGTTTTCATATAACAGCTTCTTTATCTAATTTAAAATGAAAATAAGTCCCAGTATGTCAAAATTCCTCATTGAATGGAGAATTGATTTTTCTGACCAACTGTAGATATCCAACAAGCACTAGGAAACAGCCTGTGTCTGAATGAATTGTAGCTGTGTTTACACATGCATTATTATGAAATCAGATTAAAGATGAAATAGAAGTTGTTTACATTAATTAGGAGAAGTAGCATAAAATCAGTATCAAAAAAAGAGATTATATACATGCACAGCCATATGGCAAAGCTAATTAAAAATTTTTTATTGCAGTGTCTCTGCATGTGCCTCACAGTCAGGGGTAACAATTTCATTTTGAAGTGTGGGAGTGATGACTGTACAAGCAAGAAATGCCTTTTGCTATCTGAAGCACCTCTCAATGTACAAAATGGGTTGTTGCTATATTTGTGACTCCTTATGCATCCTTCTCTTCACATGTACTTCTTGCCCATGGTCCTACTGTTTTGTAGCCAATGTTCTTGATTGTACTAGTGTGCTATTGTCTGCTATAATTTTTACATTGCTGGGTAGTAAGTTCTTGATTTTAAACATTCTTGAAGCATTTTTTGACCACCAAGACACTTCATAGATTTTTTGATAGACAATGAGGATAAAGAAAATCTACTAAACCTTTTCTGTTACAGGGAATAAGCAATAAGCAATGGAAATATTCAAAGAAATTAAAAAAGAAAAAAAGAAAAGAAAAAAAAAGAGCTGAATATTCTTAGATATACATACATACACATGTGTATATAGATATACACACACTATACATACACACAGTGAGTGTACTACCTGAACTCGTGATTGAATTTTATTGCCATAGAAATAAATGAAAATGCTAATGTCTAAAGTAGAGGTTTGCTTGATGGCATGCAGGGAGAGTACAAAAATGTATTTCATGCACAAGCAAGCATGTTTCCTAATTAGAATTAACTTGAGAAAAAGCATCACCAGGTTAGAATGGCCTAAAAATTCTTTTTAAAATCCTACTGAAGTATTTTTTTCCACAACAACCCTAATAACAAACAAATTATGCTAGACAACTGCACACCTCATTATCTCCGTTAATGATTCCTTAATGTTGATCAAACTCAAGAAAAAAAAAAAAAGTCTTTGTCCTTAGTTCCTGACATTGCATATAAAGGACAATCAAGCTTGCATATACTTCTCATGATGGGAACTACTTCAATCACATTTCCTGTAACTTCGTGTTTCTGGGCCAAGTAATCTTGTATTTGATTAAGTAAACACCTTTGTCCTAATGACTTCATGCGTACTTTAAAGGCGTTGCTCTACCTATTGTTCTACAAATTTGTCAGTCTGTTAGTCTATTTTTTTTAACTTAGTGAAGTATAAGTCAAAACTAAATAAAGAAAGACATTTTGTTCTTTTATCATTTGTACAGAAAGTTCAGCTGAGAAGGTTTTTCATAGTACAGAGGATAAAAAATAGAAAACTCTTAATGAAGGAACAGATTTTCATGTTTTGCTTGTGACATCATGAAAGTAAGTATGTGGAGAAAGAAGGAAAATCCGCGTCCAATATTGACCTCATATAATATTAGAAGTGGTTTGACTTCACAGGCTTGCATGAAAGCCTTTCCCACCTGCCACTGCAAGCATTCTGTGTGGGTTTCTTCATATTACATTACCCCAGACACTGGTTACTAGAAATTAAAGATTTCATTTCTGAGGTGTCATGAGAATATGCTATTGTCATGAGAAATCCACAATGATGACCCATTCAATACTAAAATTATTCCCCCAAAGGTGCAGAACTTTGCAAGATGGAAAAGAGCCTTATTATACAACTATTTTATAATATTTATTAATGTTTACTTTGCTTTATCCCACTTACTGCTTGATGTTGCCAAACTGCTTCAGTAATAGCGTTAATATGGATGAGAAAAAAAGATTAACATGTAAATGAGTAATGAAGAGAATTTACTAGAAATAGAACTGACATCCATATGTAAAAATCCCTTGCCAAACATTGTCAGGATTAATGTCTTTGTCTATGTTTTTAAGTGGCCAGACCATGCAGCTATTCTTCATGATGGTTAATGCTAACAAATTGATATTACATTTGGTCGAAGAGATAGCATTTAGAATTACAGCAGAAAGCACATTTCTAAGTTCCTGTATTTAAGAAAGAAAGACCCATTCTGCCTTCTGTCAGCTATTCGGTACAGCTGTTAGAGCTTTCCTTTTACAGCTTATGTAGGGTTAAGACTTGAAGGCTTTAATCAGTAATGAGAAATCAAGGATGGACAAGATGAAACGATGCATACAAGAAGCAGCTGGAGGACATTTTCTGTGGTTTTTTTTTTTTTTTTTAATACAAAATTATGTCAGTTATCAGGCATTCTTGTGTAGCTGAGAAATGTTTCAAATTTCTTGATGCTATTTCTATGCTTTCCCACAGTACGTGTTTCACAAGAGGTTATATCAGGTTGCACTAGCCTCTCATTGTTCAGCATCACTGTGTCTTGCAAGATCAGTGGATTCAGAAATACCCAGGACAGAAATCCTCAATTTTTAAGATCACTAGGCCAAAAATTCAGCAGTTACCATTTCTCGACACACAGCTCCATCCCATGTATTGCAGACAACTTCTCCATGTGCGTAATGATATGCAAGGACCACATATATCATCACCTTGTAGTGCTTCCTGGTAAATTGAATTCAATGGGCCTGACTGCATTTGCAAGAGAGGACATGAGGTATGACTTTCTGCATCCCGCCTGACAGGAGAAGCAGCAAAACTGATGCTAAACATAGTTTCCACGTTTCCCACATACAACCTCAACCTTACTTAATGTATGAGAAGAGAGAAAAGATAGTTAAGGAGGAAGTAAGGCTAATTATAGTTTAGACCATACTCTCTAGTTATGCTGACTCCTCAAAATTATGCAAAATCTTACTTAGTTGATTAGTTCAGCTTGTGTAATGTGCGCAAGGGAGGGATGACACATGACCGAGTGTCCTTCAAGACAGGCCAGCAAAGATCAGTGAGGACTTGGAGTAAAACATCAGAGACCTTCACTATCATAAAGTACACAATAATAAGACTTCTGGACAAGGACAAACCCAATGGCACCAAAAGTTGGCAGAAACCCAGTTATTCCTACAGAGACTTTACAGAGCTCTCAGCATGCACTAACTGAAGGCTAACAGGATGGATTTCAGATGACTAAATCAGAACAAAACTCTAGCTAGCAAATTGCAATTTTATTGTCCGAGAATAACAAGTCATTTTTTCCTGAAATACAAGGTCTAAATCCTTCTCCTGGGTTCATTTATGTTTGCCTTGTTTTTGCTGTAGCCTTTCAGATATTTGCACAACCCTTATTAATTGGGTTCATATTTCTGGTGTTCCCTGTCCAGCCTCAGTAAGTTAAAATGTGTACTTTCCCTCTTTGTGCAACATAATGTGCATCCATAGTACAGACAATATTTACTGTCACTAGTGATACCAACAAATAGAAACACCATATTTTTTGGTTTGCATTCATGATCCTACTAAATATTCTTATATTACTTTATATTAGGTTGAGTCAAGTTTAATAGAAACAAGAATAAAATTGCTTTGCATCTCTTGTGTGTGGGAGGATAAGAAATACATTCATTATGTAGCATTTAATGCCTGTTTTGAAAACGTTTTTACAGAGTGAAAGATTTCTGCAGAGTGAAATAATATTCTTCCTGTTGTATTTGCAATCTTGTTCCTGCTTTCCCCCATATATTTCACACTTACATGTATTTACTGTGGCTAACTTTTCCAAAATTAGCAACTCATTACCTAATTTTTGGTTCATTTATTAGCTTTTCAGTGGGACAGAATAGAGGGAACTATGCAGTAATTAGTCTTAGGTGCAGGTAATGTTGTGATCACTTGGCCAGACTATATGTGTGTGTATATACAATATGATATGAGCGTATATATATATATATCTTCGTGAAAAACTCACACAGACTGTTTAGAAAGATTTTTTTTTCCATCCAACATAACATTTTGTTTTTCTAGCTTATGTGATGCGACCCCTGCTACTTTAACATTCAAGTGCATTAAGTCCTCCTGCTGTTGTTCATTACAGTGTAGCCAGGGGAGCAACCTTTAGGGCGCAAGGGACCAGCAGCCATCTCACCTCCCACCTCCTTGAAAAGCAGGAGCTTTCTGCAGGCTTTCCCAGGAATGTCTCATCAGAAATCTTAAGACCACCAGCAGTAGGAGTTTTTAGCATGTCTGGGCAGGCCAAAGACCTCCCTGTCAGGGAGGCAGGACAGATGCGGTGTTATCGTGGCACCTATCCTGCCTCACAGATGCCCTTTCACACTACCACCAGAGGCAACAATCTGGGAGCTGGGCACAGGCTATGGAAGGAATGTGCAGGGCAGGTGTAATAACCGGGGAGTTAAAACTAAAGGTGACAGGTGAGGACTCACAAACCAGGCAAATAAAAGGAATAATAAGTGTAAGCTGCCCTTAAAACAAAGAAATGTGACTGCTGATTTTAGGATACCATGTGGCTGCTGCCACTCATGCAAAGTCCTCTTCCAGCAGCTGGGGAGGGCCTGAGCATGTCAGCAGAAGGACACCCATTGCTCTACCTCTTCTCTCTCTGCCCTCTCCTCTTTGTCCTCCTCTGCTGATGGATCTGTGCTGTTTTATTGCTCTCATCCCAGCTGAGGTGTGGGCCTGCATGTGCAGTGCCCTGGTGAGTGTATGGCGGTGCACCTGGCTCCTACATGCCCCCAGCCTCTGCACCCATGGTGCAGAGAAGGGACCATGGCCAGCTGGTCCCTTCTACCATGACGGGGGGCTGGGGGCCATATGCTGGGGCCTTCAAGTTCTGCAAGCTACAAGGAAGTGTTTCTGTGAGAGGTGGAGATGCTGTCAGTGGGCATGGCGTCCTACAGGAGCTTGGGGCCTGTTGGTTAGTGGCAAAGCCTGGGACGATCTGCCTTTTGCTGCAGCTGAGGGAAAGAGCAGGATCCCTGGTTCAGGGGTGACAACCGGCTGTGTCTTGGCACCCTGTCCAGGAACAAATTGGCCCTGGTCCCAGAGGAAGGAAGAGAAGCTCCCTGTGAGTCAGCAAGGTCTAGCTCCTGGTCACGTCCTGACAGCTAGCACCTGTGACAGAGCTGTCCCTCCATGTCCACACCTGGAACACGAGGGGCCTGAGATACCTTCCTTCCCTGCCCTCTCCGTTCTCCTGTCACCATGGTATGCTTCCTTGGCTTTTGGCTGAGCATGTGTGTGCCTCTGTTCCACTGCTTGCAGGAGGTGTCTCACCAGGCACGGAATGTGTTGTCCCTCCCTGATGTGCATCTGGCATGGTGAGTCCTCACCTCTGCCAGCAGGAGAGACATGCCCAAAAAGCAGTAGACATTTAAGCAAACAACCAGCTACTTGTCTTCTCATAAGATGGATGATCACCTTTTTTCTTGGGGGATATTACAACATCTGCTCTGAAACACTGTCACGTTGACTTCTCTTCTCTGGTTTGCAGGAAGCGTTATCAGTGGTGAGTGAAGACCAGTCCTTGTTCGAGTGTGCCTACGGATCACCCCACCTTGGAAAGACAGAGATGACGGCCTCCTCCTCCAGTGAATATGGGCAGACGTCAAAGATGAGTCCGCGTGTTCCCCAACAAGACTGGTTATCACAGCCCCCAGCCAGAGTCACCATCAAGATGGAGTGTAATCCAAACCAGGTTAATGGGTCAAGGTAATAAGGCCAGTGTTACCACAGCTGATGTACTCTTTTCTTGTGATGGGCGCAGTTCACTTGTCTAAACTTACAAACTGAGCACCATTTTAAGTGCCCCAAGACACCAGGCCACCAGCTGCTGTCCCAGTAAACCTACAGGTCTCCTGTGTGTTGCAATTCACACCTGTCAACCCCTTTAAGATGGTGGTGCTACAGGCACAGCCTTCTTGAGAGCTTGTGCAATACCTTTCTTTGTTTCTTCTGACTGTGGATAATTTGCAGTATAAACTTGCATTGCAACCTGGGTGAAAGAGCATATATTAAAGTTTGGAAAATATATCTGTGGTGTGGTTTTGAGCTGTTATATTGATCCATCTAGGGCTGTGGAGTATGTGATTAATACTCAACTGAAGTTGTCAAATACAGTAATCAGGTCTGATGCTTTTGCTTTAAATATAACCAAATAGATAACCATAGGAAGTAAATTCTTGTAATGTCAGAGGGAGCAAACTATTGATTTTTACTTTTAAATTTGCCATAAGCATTGTGCTGAAGAACATAATCATGGAGTTGGATTTTAGAAGAGTTTACGATGAAGAAACCCCACCTGTATGGAGGAAAGCAAGGGAGTAGAGAGGAACAAGGAAATAAATTACTCGGCTCAACAGGCAATAGCCATAGCCACAGCATGTCAGTGTTTTCTCAGGACTTTTTTTTTGTGGATGTCTCTGTGAAGGACAATTGTATGGATTAGGCTTAAAGAGTAATGTGATGGCTTTTGTGGATATTGACCGGTGTCTCCCCAAAGCATAGGAACCCTCTGTATGATTTTTGCCATCTGAAAAATCACAATGATGCTTGCTTTTTTTTTTTTTTGATTTTTTTTTTTTTAATTCAAGGAAACTATCCAAGCAAGTGCTTTCCTGTTTAAAATGCCTGACTGTCAGAACAGTTTTCCTTCAGTGTTGCTGAAGGGCAGAGGTTCAGAAGGAGTCAGTTACTCACAATAGTTGGCGATGTGCCAGTGAAGACCATGCTTCACATCGTTCTGTCCCAAACACCTGCCTACTAATCTCATCTCCCAGCATCAGATGTTTAGATAAACCTCAGCCATGGGCACTGTGGTTATTGTTCACACTTGCTGTGCTAATGTGATGAGCACCACAAGCAGGACAAAGCTGGTTTGACAGCTTATCACACCTACATTTTTCATAAGAATGAAAATTGGATTTTCATAAGGATGGAAAAGGATTTTTAATAAGGATGGGAATTGTTCAGAAGTCAAATCAGACTTTCCAGTGAATAGGCAAAGATTTGAGATATGTAGAAATAAATGGTGAGCTGAAGTTACAAAAAATCAGGGAAAATCTTTTAAGCCTGCTTATTCAGAACCACTTTTAGTGATTTTGTTTGTTCTTTTTTGTGCTAATCAATTACATCAATATAATCATAAATGATGTACTGATCCAAAACTAGTTTCAACTCTTTCTCAAACTACCACTAAATATTTGTTCTGGCATTTTTGCAAGATTACTGGTCACAATTTTTCTTAGTGTAAATTCCACAAAGTGCATTAGGGTAGATAATTAGCGTTAATCATTAGGGGTAATAATTTTTAATATTATGCAGAACTAAAGCCAGTTAGACACAAACTCGTAGTTTCACATACTCACAGATCTTAAGGAAGGGTCTAGATCATACAGATTCCCTTGAAATTTTCGGTCAATCACATTTTATAAATAATCAGCAACAAATTCTGCATTTGTTGTGCTGGAACCCTGAAATACGTAACTAGTCTGAATATTGGAGGAACTAGCCTGAGTCACAAGTTTGTCGCTGTTGTGGTAGTTTAAGTAGAAAGCTGTAGGCAGCAGTGCTGTCTTTTATTAGCCTGGGGAGATACCCGAGCCCAGAGAGGCCCAAAAGTGTCGTTGTGTAGGGACGTGCTGTTGAACATGCAGATGGAAGAACTTTTCTGTTCAGAGCCTCTGCCTCCCTCCCAGGGGCCATGCCTTCGTTGGATAAAAATAGAAGTAACCAAGGCAGGGGGGAACCACAGTGCAGCCACCAGAGCAGAGCACCCCAGCAGCAGGGCTGGAGCCAGGCTCCCCATCCCTCACCTGAACTCTCAGCTCACGTGTTGCTGCCTGCCCAGCGGCATGGCTTTAGCAGGGGAAACAGTAGCTGCATGAAATATTTGTGCATGTGCTCTGCACCGTTACTAGTGAAAGCAATGTCTACCTTTGCAAGGCTGAATGTTGAGGGAATTGTCTTTAAATCATCCTTTTTATACCTGCTACCAGGTCCCATATGGAATAATCATGAAGCACGATTTTGAATCGTACTTTTCCAGCAGAATTGTTATTTGTTATAGTTACGGTGGCACCCAGAAATTGTCATGGCATCTGAAACCCAGTGAAACACTTTTGCACCATACCAACTGCCTTTGCAGCCTGTGACAAATGAAAAGAAGCAATTTTTTGTACTTTCTCTCTCTCTTTCTCCCTCTCTCTCAAAAAAGAAAAGTATTAGGGCTACATACTTCATCATTAGGACTTGCAGTTTAGTGCAAATCAGCTGATCAATGCATGAAGACTAAGTTCCTCATTTTTGTTCAGGCAGCATCACTCATTGCTGCTTCATGTGGCTGTCATTAGAAAGTGAACTACTCAGTGGTGACCATTGTTCCCCAACATGAACCAGCGTGTGAACTGGCATAAGGGTTCTATTGCCATAAGAGTCCATGCAAGCTACTGCTCTGAACTACAGAATGTTCTTGATCAGAACACTGGTTTTCTAAAGGGCACATTCTGGTTGAACATATAATGGCAAGAAATTTAATTATTTCTATGTTGAATTAAAAATAACCTGCAGCATTTGAAGCAGGTTTTCATTCATTAATCTTGGATTTGACAGCCTGACCTTTGACAGAGCAATGCAGAGTTGGTAACTGTAGAAAACCAGGAAAACTCATGCTTCACAAGACATCATGCTAAAAAAAGGCATTTATAGACTACCAAATATAAGAATAGATTAACAGAAGAAAAAAATAATTATGTGTATATTACTTGATTAACACACAAATAAAAATTAAATTACTCTATTTCATCAGAAATATATTATTTCATAAGGCCTAATACATAATGAAAAAAAAAGTTAATATTATGTTTTTAATATAGAAATAATTTTACCAAATAAAAGTTATAAATACATTTTGACAGTTTAAAAAGTCATATACATATGTGTATATAATGTGCATAATGCTATTACGCTTTGGGAATCGTAATGTTTCTTGGTATGTGATATTCCTGCCAGTTGTAGGAAAAAAAAAAAAAAAAAAGAAAGTGTATAACTCAAGCCTTGCATAAGATGAAAACATTTACCAGCAGTATATTATTCCTAAATAATTATACCAAATATTCTGATATAATATTGCTTAGGACTACCAACATTGAAAATGCTCAATGTTCAATGCAATATATAAATATTACAAATATATAAATATTACAAAATATATAAATCTTACAAATCTGAAAACCATTTGTTCCTTCTTCAAGTCCCTCTGGGCTTTTGCCATGTGTATGTTGGTCTTTCATTGGTTTCCTGGCAGATTATCTGCTGTTTGTCACATACATAATATTGGACACAGTTTATATGTGCAGATTAGCAGTGCCCTTCCACTTGCATTTACTTTTCTGAATAAGCCTTCCCCACCCTGCCCATTTGCAGTCCCTATATTGCTTTCCCTAAATTAAATTCTAATTTCTTAAAAAAAAATGTTTTATAAAAATATTAAAAATGAACACAGGTAGTGGCTAGAGAGCTTGGAGCATCTTCTCATTTTTAATAAAACTGTAGCTGCTCACTTTACACCCATTTTTAAAATCTGGGTTGTCCAAAAGGTGTCTAAAATACCATGGCCATATTGCAGAGCCCCAGAGGTGCTACCTCTAGGATCTGCAGAATACCCTCCCTAATTCTCTTTCTATTTAGGAGCTTGTCTGAACAATACCATGCACAGAAGGTGCAAACCAGGGTACCAGACCCCACAAAATGGCAACTAGAGAATAGTTACCTTCATGATTATTTTTTTTGCCACCCCCCTCTTACTCCTCTCTGTGTTGGGCTGCTTCCTGGCCATATATTCTGTCATCTGGAACAGGGTATAAAATTTTAGGAATGTGTTGGACCTCTTACACACCAACAATTTACACTTAACAATTTCTCACTCAAATGAGAAATGTACTCACCCTGATAGGACTCTCCCCAGATACACTTTGGCTGCAATTGCCCTACGTTAAATCTCAAACCATAATGGTCTAAAAACTGGTATCCCTATGAATTCTGAAGAAATAACTTCAGAAAGAAATTAAAGGGTTATTTTCAGTGTGCTGCAGAGGGATTAACTACACAGTTTTCTTTAACAATAACAGTATTTTTCAAACTAAACTCTGCTGCACAGCACCAGAAAGTATAGCCTAAGGGCCTACCTTAAATTAAATAAAGCAAAAAAAGTTGAAATTAAAGATGTCATTACCTTGCGTATACAATATAGATTGTCACACATAGTATTAAATTCAGTTCCTTCAAATCTGCTATGTTGGTTCAGCCATTATATTTCTTCCAGGCACATAAATCTAATGAGAACTTTTGTGCCACCATATAGTCAGTCTTTCACCTGAATGTAATAATATTGTTTCCTGCTATTTAGTGTTCTTTAGTCAGACCAAAAGATTCACCCTGATATAGTAAGGCACTATAATATAGATCTGGAGATTGCCTGTATCATGCTGTTACTAACTTTTCTGTTTATTTTTCTTTATATATTTTATCAAATTAAATATAAGCAATTCTATTGCAATGTCTGAATGCAACTCATGCATTTAGCATGAAATTCACCTCTGTGAAAATGCTCTAATGAGGCCTAGGGTAGAGCATTTAAGTCTGTGAATTATTCAGTGTGCTGTGATCACCCTCACCCATATATTCCCACTCATGGACATGGACATGCGTGGGAATATACAAAGGTAGCTTGGAAGATCTACATTTACTGGTAGGTAATCGTTCTTTTTAAGGGAGGCTGAGGTGGAACATACGGTCTTATTCAGGCCTCAGATAAATTTTACTTGCCAGGAGCAGTGTGATAATTTAACTGAAAATGCATTATGAATGTTAGCTGCAGTGAAAGCGCAGCAAAAGTTCTCTAACATCAGCTTAGCTGATACAGAAGTTTTAAAGAAATGCCAGAAATAATCAGTTGTCATTAAGATTTAATCATGTGAAAAATGCTTTTTTAAGTGCTACCAACTGTACCTTAAAAACCATTTGAAAATGAAATTATCATTTAGTATATCTTTTATGCTGGATCTTTTGGGAAATACCATTTTTCTTTGCATGTTTCTGTTCTATATTTTCATCAAAGAGCCTCTGTGCTGGCTGGATTGAGTGCATATGACATGCAGGAGGACTTTCAGAGTCCAGAGGAGCCTCTTGTTTTTTTGTTCCCCTCCTGTTCCCCTTGATGTAAGCTCTAATCAATGTAGCTATTTTATGCTTTACAAACAAGCAAATTAGAATGGGTTGCACTTGAGGTACCTTGTGTAGTCTAGCCACGTGCCAGCTAATTTGCCCAGGCACGAAACAGGTTGCATTTATCCATATGGAGCTCTGTACTGCCACCACGACAGGACCATCCTGCTCCCAGGATGCAGGCTGGCGTGCTTTAAGCTAGGTGAGGCACCTCTGTATTATGCTCCAGTCTGTGGGGTGATGCTGGTGGATCTAGTTAGAGCATTTCCACACCTTCTGCACATCCAACACATTGAGAAACTGGGCTGATCTGCAGCAGTTACTCTGACATCACTTGCTTTTCAAGGGCATGGCTTTTTCCATCACTGGAGCACAACCTAGCTGAGGCTTAGTATCATCCCTCCTACATCTGGTGGCATACCACCGGCATGCAGCCCTGGTATTGCTGGTAAACCTCAGCTCAGACTAAACAACAAGCGTGGTCTAAGACTCGTGGCAGTCAATGGGATTCTCTCCTCTGACTCCAACAGGGCTTGAGTCAGCCCCTACGTCAGTCCACAGCAAAGCTGGGAGATCTGTCTTAAGAGGATGATTTTCCTCTTGCACTTATTGGAGCTGCCTATATAAAGTAGCATTAATCTTGGATAACAATCTTTTTTTCCCACTGATTGGGTGGTTGGTGGAGTGGCTGCCCACCAGGCTGGAAAAACTACAAATTTAGGATCTCCTTCATGCAGGGCTTTATGTGTGATTACTTCCAAGAAGTACCTCTTCACTCTGAAAATCCACCAGTTTAACATTGGTGTGCGTGTGTGTGTGTTTGTGTGTGCAGGGTTTGGCTCTGTTCTGGAAACAAACGTTGCCAAGGAGAAAATTAAACCATCTCTCCAACTCACCACTACTGTAGCTACTTTTTAGCAGCTTTTTTGGTACTGGCAGGTGCTGGCTAAAAGCTTTCCACCCTGGGGTGATGTGCTCATTCTTAATTGGCATGGTTACATTTTGGATTAACCACTGATGCTTAAATTGTGTGCTCAAACTTAGGAGGTTAAGACAGAGATGAGGATAACCAAAATTTCAAAAGTGCTAAGCAACCAAATGCTCTCATCTGGGTAGTGAAATAAAAAATTAATCTTCAAACATTGACATCAGACCCCACAAGAGTTAAAAATCACCATCATTATTTCTGACTGTTCCTATCATTATACTGCTTTATTTCAAGTACAGTATTTGCTGCATTTAGAGCATTTAGAAATGGTGGTTGTGGTGCTCCCCCATGCTGGCATAGCACAGGCACTGACAGTAAGTAGGACATCTCTAAACCAGTGCATTTGGAAATAAGTCTCCTCCTCACCCCCTTCATTTGTAAGTGTTTTATTTTGATCAGGGTAGGATCGATGAGGGTGCTCAGTATTTGAAGCTTGGGAACAACATTTTAAAAACAAAACAGAATGTGAGTAAGAAGAAGAGAGGTGGCTAATCTTCTTTGGCTTTACATTTCGCACCCATCAGCCTCACAGCCCAATAATACTAATCACGAAAATCAGCAGACATTCCACAGACACAGGGGATTATGGTTTCTGTGCAAGATGTCACTTCTGTTTATGCCTGGTGTGCTTTACTTCGCTAACTTTCTATACGATCCCTGCCCACAAAAGAAGGCACATGCGGTTTGGGAAGGGCCTTGTCTCCCAGTATTTCATATTTTATGAAACCACAAATACAACAGTCTTACAAGCTCTTGAAATGAAATACAATTTGAGAAATGTAATCCATTACCATTATAATAGAATTTCTATAAAAATAATAAAAGAAAAACAAGAGAAAATAGGTCCTGAAAGTTATAGGCCAACTGGGAAGTCATTGTGGCTTTGGCCGAGCTATCACCATATCAGACTTCAGCATTCTCCCAGGCAGCAATCTAATTGTAAATTATGTATATACAGAACATCATTTCTTAGCTTTGACTTTTAGTGACCCCATTCCCTTCTTTCCCTTTCTTCACTCCAACCTCACACATAAGAAATATTGAAGTGTTTGCACTAATGGAGAAATGACAACGTGCAGTCAAACTTAAACCAGCTGTTTCCCCGCACTGTGAACACAAAGAGCCAGGCTGGTAATATTTATAGCTTGACTGGCCTCTAGTGAGCCAGACGCTGACTGCCTTAATTTGCCATGATGGCCTAAAGGCTTGAAGCAGCTGTGGATTGCAAGATAGCTGGGAAAGCTAAGCAAGAAATAAATAAATAGAAAAGATTGCTTCAATTAGCAAAAGTTGTTATTTGATTGAAAATGAACTGCTGTTGCATATAGAGCTCAATAAACAAGCATCTTTTGTTTTGCTTACAGAAAGCCAACGAAATGCATGTGTTGGCATGTGGCGTTTACTTTCTCCTTTTGTTGAAGGAAGTAACGAGGCACTCTACGTGTCACATTGTGACATCCTTTAGCGACCCCTGGCCTTGCCCTGTGCAAGACAAAGCTCCTACAGAGCCTGGGCAGCCCCCACCACAATGCTATCAACCCTCCTTTGGATGCTGCAGTGGGATGTTAGTGTGGGGCCGCCCCGAGTCCGGGTTTGTTGGGGCTATTGAAGACCAGTTTGGCTGCCCCTGCACAGCCCCACATGGAGCAGTTCACCTCTATGTTTGTGTTGCCCCATGAGGACTTCAGTTTTTATTTATTTCTTTTGTCTTCTCGGGCTCGCTTTTGACACTCACCTTCTAGCAAAGTTGAGCAGACTGTCACTGTGGCTTCATCTTCAGCTTTAGCCAACTTTAGGCAGCAGTGTTGATCCTGAGGGGCTTGCTTCCCTTCTACCCTGGCCTTTGCTCTGGGTGAGCATCGCCTATTACACAGCCACCCCAGGTGGGTGGGGGAGTGACTCAGGACATAGCTAGGCACTGAGTTACTTATCCACCCACCCTCCTACCCACCCATTTATTTACTTATTTGTGTATTTGCTGGGGAAGCAGCTCCCCAGCCAGGTTTGCTAAACATTTGCATGAGGGCTTGTGTGTGCACCCCAGGGATGTTTTGGCCTACGTGCATTTTTTGGCATTTTAATATCTCTGTTATGCCATAGTCCTCTGTAGGGAATTTTGGGCTGCTTTCACATGAAGATTTGGCAGAGAAAATAAAAAACTATGCTTTCCTTTCAGCAGGGTGGCTGTGGTGGTGCACACGTAGCAAGTTTAAGGGCAGGTGCCTGCAGACTGCCTGCTATGCTTGCAGGGTTTGGCAGTGTGTACATGGCCAGGCAGCTGCATCAAGATGCAGCAGTTGATTGGGCATGGTGGAAGCCAAAAGCAAGCACTGGGGCCTCTGATATTACCGCTGACAGCACTTTTCAGTCTCACTTTGCATCCATGGGGTTGGTGTCAGAGAAGCAGCCCCTGGAGCTCTGCAGAGCTGCTGGTGCAGCCACCCTCCTGCTTCAGCAGCTGAGGAGTGCAGGGTCCTCCTCACTCTTGGATTGTCCATAGTGATTGCTGCCAAAGGAGAATCCGAAGAGGAATCCAAAGAGGGGTCCTCTTTGTATGTTGCTGTGATGGCAGGTCTCAGCAGATGTGAATTCCCCTGCTTCACAAAGGGGAAGTGGGTGCGTAGAAGGGCAGGGAGGAGAGTCTAGGGCTGCAGATATGTAACTCTTTGATTTGATAGTGTGAACTAAAGTGTGACAGGTGGGCTTTAAGAAGCAATGATTTACTTCAAAATTAGAAGTCTCAGGGAAGTTTTGTTTTTCTTTTTGTGGGCCATTTTTTCAGTGATAACCCACTTTTGGGGAAAAACACCAATTTCACTACAACTTGAGCAGTTGCAGTGAGTGGAGGTGAGCCTGAGCTTGCTTTGCAATATGTTTAATACGAGCTGACATTCATGTAATACCATTTTGGCTGAGTATAAATTTACATATGTAGGCCTTAATTCTGCGAGGGAGCTGGCTCTGTACAGCTCTCCCTGTTGTACGTAAGGATGGGGTGGGGACACCTCAGCCCTGCTGGGGCCGTTCCCCTCTTTCTCAGGTTGTTGGCATTACAAAATGGGAGAGGAGAGGCAAGGAGAAGGATCTGTATCCTGCAGGACAGTGTCAGGGTTTGTCTGCCAGAGCCTCGCAGAAGAAAAGTTCATGGTAGTTCAGCATCTCCCCTGTCCTGACCAGCAACAGGCTGGTAGGAGGACCACCCATGGAAATCTCTTTGAAGGTATTCTGTTACATCTCTACTGTCCTGAGACCACTTTTCTGTAAGTAACTCTGTAAGGAAGTTATCCAAACTGTGGTTCTTAAATTAACTTAGAAAGACACTGTACAGATATTTAGAGAACACAAATTTTCTCTTTTATTTTCCTCTGAAATTCAGAAGTACTAAACTACAGGGATTTACATTATAGGAATGTCACCGTGATCAGGTAAAATTTTGCTGGTTCCTAATCTCTGTTTTTCTTACACCTTGCATTTTAACACAACACAGGTGTTCTATATCACATGGGGAAAATAGTAGCAAAGTGAAGAGGAAAAAAAGTGTTTCATACACTTATTTATGAACTCACATCTGCTTTCATCAGAGTCAATGGTTGGCAAAACTCCAGTCGGCTTCAGTGGGAGTGGGTGCTAAATTTAAACATCTTGATTCTAAGTAACACTGAATAAGGACAAGGCTTCCAGTTCCAAGGACCCATGGAGAAATACTTTCTTCATCAGACATTTATCACCCATCAGAGCTGAATCAGCTCAAGACTGGACAAAATGCTTTTGGGTAGCATGACTGTAGTCTTTCCACTTTTTATTTATTTATTTATTTGGGTAATTTCCAGGTGTAACTCAGTATATTTACAAAGGGTAAAAATAACTTGCAGCTGAGAAGAAAAATATCTCAGGTTTCATTTCAGACGTGGAGACAAGGATGAATCACTGCAGAGCTGCACCTTTTGCACAGGGCGCATGTTCTGAAAGCTGCTTTTCCACTGCCCCTGCTCCCCTGGTGGTTCAGAAATAAGGCAGGTTCACAGAATATTTAAAAAAAACACTTTTGAATACAATCATTCTCTTGTTGCTCTGGGCACTAAAAATACCATTTTCTGGTGTCTGCTTGCATTTTCACTTTTGCTTTCTATGTCATAGAAGTCAGTTCCAGCCATCTGACTTAAGCTTTGGCTCAGTGGTACACATAAGCACACACTCAATTTGAAGTACTCAAGTAGTCCTGTTAGCTCCTACGGAGCTGCTTACATGCTTGAATTAAGCATGATCTTAGAAGATTTGCTGAACTGAGGATTTGCTTGTCCACCCAGTACACTAACACGACAAAACTCTTGACTGTCTCCTTCTGGATTTTAATGAAAAGTTATGACCTATTTATGATCTTCTTTCCCACCCTCTCTCTGTTTATATTCAAATCAGAGAATCAGCTCAGCAGCCTTGTCAGGTTGCCAAAAGCTGTGTGCTACTAGTGGATCTTTCACATCATTTACTGTTCCATGTTTACAATAGTTTTTTTTAATGCATGATTGTCTGTGGAAGTGGTTTAGGCCAATACTGATGTTGTATTTCATGTCAGCATCAAGATTTTGATATTGCTGTATCCTGAGTTACTTTTCACGGAAAAACAAACTAAAGTAACTGGCAGTTAGGCCAAAGGATGCTGCTAGCTCTCTGTTTCCCCAAAACATACAAAAAAAAAAAGTCAGTGAATGAGCCAAATTGCCCTTTCTTTTGTCTTGGTAACATAACATAACCTTGGCAGTCAGGGTGGGCATCTGCACTGGTACAAATGAGGGCCATGGATCCAAATATACATGTTTAGTATGTAGACTCGCTTACGCATAGATGCCATTTCTATTTGTTAAAGGTAAACAGAAAAAGCCAACGTTTTATTCACAAGCAATCATCTCAAAAGCTCACTTTCAACATGTTTATGTCTGAAAGAAAAGTTATTTTGTTTTGCTTAGCTCCATTTAGACAGAAATAAGATGCCTCCCAGAACTATATTTATAGGTATGTACTGGGATAGAAAAATTAAACCTTAGAGAATAATGCCCAAGTATTCTGATTCTGTTGGAAAGGCTAAATTTACCACCACTCAATGACAGGCAAGACTACATGCTGACTGTATCTTCCCTTGTGGCTATTATTCACTTCTGTGGCTGCAAGTACTTATAGGACCCTTACACAAGCCAGATTTCATATGAACTGTGTTAAGCAGCACCCAAAATACTTTATACCTGAAAAAGGTATGTGCAGCCAACATATCCCAGGCAACATTCAGGATGCTGTTCCTTCTCCTAAAGAAGATGACAGTACCTCTGGAATGATTTCTGTGATATATTTTCTTTTTAAACTGAACACCATCAGTAGTTTTTTGTTTGTTTGTTTAATATGTATGTTAACATAACATGATAAAATACACAGTAACAAGGCACAGAGAAAACTGATATGCTTAAAATGTATTTGTAGTATTTAAGATATATATTAAATCTTTTCAGCTTTCAAAAAGTTAGTTATTTTTAAAAACACACATATGAAACAATAGCTGCATTAGTTCCTGACCCATGTGCTGAGCAGACAACACAAGTGAGTCACTTAGGCATTGGATAAAATATCTGCAACATCCTTTTGCTATATGTTGAGCAGACAGTTGGCCAAACTGTATATTATTTTTCTTCTTTTGTCTTCAAACAGTAGTTTAATACTTCTGGGAGAGTGCCTGTAGTCTGACCATCGGTGGCCTTACAGTGACATTACTGCCCAATGTTTGCATCAAGAGCTGGGGTTTCCAAGCTGGGGAGAGCAAGAGGCTCTTGGTAAAACCCATTCGGAGCCAGGGGATGACGGCAGATCCTGAAACACCCTTCCCAGAGTCTAAGTCCTTGGAGGGTCTCTCGGTCCTCTGGACTGCAAATTAGTTAGTTTTCTAGGAACCGAAATGAAGCATAACGACCTGACTTACTGCTGGTGTAGTAAGACCATAGTGCAATTTCAGCAGTTAAATGGCAGAACTGAAATAAATGTTGTTAGCAATGTAGTATCACCGAAGAAACCCAAACTCAAGTAACACCCTCCTTCCCTTACCAAACAGCCTCTTTGCATTTAAAGGTATTCCCTATGGCTCTGTCTTTCTTTTGATTTTTGTAACAATTTTTCTCTCTCTGATGAAACACATTGTAGACATTAAATTAAGGGACAAATATGTCTGCGTCTGCCAGGAAGAAAACTGTGATGCAATTAAAATGCCATTAGGGAACCCACTGTGGGATGTTAAACCTAAAGACTCTATTCAGAAAGTAAAGCCAAAATTAAAGAGGTGTCTGGTTGCAGATCCTCTGCAGATTTCCATTTCTTGACTATAGTACCATGGAGACTGCGTTAGTCAGGAGCTGAAAGGTTTTTCCAGTCATGCGTGTGGTATTTTGAATCTCGGATTTGGCAAATGTTACTTTTCTGTAGGCCATATGCAGAAATAGGTCTACATTGCATAACACAAAGTGCAACTGAGTGTGGTTCACATGAAACAATGGCAGTAGTGGAGGTGGAAAGCTGTCCAAGCCTAATGAGAACTATTTATATTTTTTTCCTCTGATACCTTACGAGCATCACTATGTTTTCCTGAATTGTCTGTGAGATGCTTGGAGAGAGAAACACAGCTACTTGCAGCCATCAAGCTCAGCAAGCTCATGAAAAAGCCTCCATTCTAGCCCAGTTTCCAGAAATAAGACATTAGCATTTATAGGTTTGGAGACAAGGAGACCAATACCCCCAAAAGAAATATGCTGTTCATAAAGGCTAGTAATTTTTTTCTGAAGCAACTGAAGGATTCAGCAGAGTCATTGGGTAGTAGTCATTGGGTGGAGTTTACCAATGACAGCCACTCCTGATGCTCCAGTCTCATTTTTTTCCATCTTGTTCAGCATGATTCTTTGCTGAGGATATTAGTAGGGACTGAAATAATAATCAAAGCACACCTCTCTTCTTTGTCTAGGAACTCACCTGATGACTGCAGCGTGGCAAAAGGAGGGAAAATGGTTAGCGGCTCAGACAATGTTGGGATGAACTATGGAAGCTACATGGAAGAGAAGCACATTCCACCCCCAAATATGACTACCAATGAACGAAGAGTTATTGTGCCAGCAGGTTAGAACCTCTACACAAAAATTTCATGCAAATGAATGCATTTTCCCTCAAAAAATCTACTAACTTCATTTAAGTAGATCTGAAGACAAGTGGCAATGTGATCAGGAAGAGCAGTAATTTCCCAGAGCTATTAAGAGAATGAGCTGAAAAATATCACAATGAAGCCATCTCGTCAACCTGTTCTTCCTGTTTCGGAGGCAGAACTGGCTAGTGACAGGCACTCAGATCCTATCGGACTTATCTCACTTCTTTTTGGAGTATTTCACCCTCACCTGAAGTGAGCAAAATAAACAGCAACTTCCATTTCCTAACCCCATGGACTGGCTGGTGTGGAGTGTGTGGGAAGAAGTTGATCAGAGGGCTGGAGCACCTCTCCTGTGAAGATAGATTGAGAGAGTTGGGATTGTTCAGCCTGGAGAAGAGAAGGCTCCCGGAGGACCTTATAATGGCCTTCCAGTACCTGAAGGGGGCCTACAGGAAAGCTGGGGCAGGACTCTTTGTCAGGGGATGTAGTGATAGGACAAGGGATAATGGCTTTAAACTAAAAAATGGTAGATTTAGATTAGATATAAGGAAGAAATTCTTCACTGTGGGGGTGATGAGGCACTGGAAGAGGTTGTCCAGAGAAGATGTGC
The DNA here is from genome assembly GCF_040182565.1 of Anser cygnoides. Classification (NCBI taxonomy): domain Eukaryota; kingdom Metazoa; phylum Chordata; class Aves; order Anseriformes; family Anatidae; genus Anser; species Anser cygnoides. The sequence goes on along the minus strand of NC_089873.1, from coordinate 115,726,093 downwards.
ATGCCCCATCCCTGGAAGTGTTTAAGGCCAGGCTGGATGGGGCTCTGAGCAACCCGGTCTAGTGGGAGGTGTCCCTGCCCATGGAAGGGGGTTAGCATTAGATGACTTTTAAGGTCCCTTCCAACCCAAATCATTCTATGATTCTGTGAAGGAGAATGGATCACTGTACCACATAATTTCCCTGAAAATACCAAATGCAGTGTGGTCCTCAGCATACTAAAAACAGAATAGCTTCTGTGAAATCAGACAGCGCATGAAAAACATTTATCTAGGTTACTCCCTCAGTTTGGGCAGTGTAATACATTTTAATGAGCAAACTGACAACTCCACTGCAATTTAAGAGCATAATTGAGAAATTCTTGTTTCTGGTGGAAGCTTGGTTATGGGATTCAGCAGTTAGCTGAACTCCTGTGCACCTCATCTTCCACACAAAACTCTGCTGGAAGGTTTGTTGCCTAGGTTTGCAAAATACCGTAACTATTTCTGAAGTCCAAGCATTAGACCATCTTGAAATATATAGGTGGTCATACACCACTGGATACACACATGACAAACACCTGCAACCTGCAAACAGAAGGGAATGTTTTGCTACTAGTTCCTCTCCAACATAGATGTGCCTCTCAGAAACATTTCTGCTACTACTATGTTGCTTAATATTCTTACAGTTTTTCAGTTGCTAATATATGCAAGAGTCCTAACTGTGGCCAATTTTGCAAGCTGTGATTATTTCAGTTATTTGTCAAGATATGTGTGGACAAATATGTTGCAGTATCCTCTGTAATGGTGTTGACAGTTCTTCTCTGAAGCACAGCAGAGTGATGCACTGAATAATGAGGTGTCCAGCCTAGCTGGAAGCAGACCACACTGAAACTCATGGCGTATGAATGTTGTTCTAAAACAAACATTTGTCTTCTTGCTGGCTGTCACTTCTTTCAGTCTTTTACTAACTCTCAGCACGGTTAGCTCAGCAAGATCTTTTTTTCTCAGTGTATTTCTGGAGCTGTGTTTTGAGGTGAATTAGAGTGACATTCAATGTACAAGAGAGTCACAGTCACATCCTTGCTATTTTGAGAAATATATAGGTAAAAATCAGTAGTTTTGTTTGGCTACCACATAGGCAGTGTGCTACTCATGTGACAATGCTTAGCAATAAAAAAGCAAAATTCACATTTCCAACTGCGGTAACTCATTAGTTATGATAAATAAGATACATTTAAAAATAGGCATAATGAAAATATTTTGGTAAGCTTCCTGATGTTTGGTTGTTTACTTCAACCCGTACTGAATGCAGTTGCTGGAATTCTCTGCTGTAGGTGTGGGCGATCTCAACCAGACCCCAAGGGATCAGACTTTAATCCCTGTAGTTTGCTACATATTTCACACCAGATGGAGGGGTTATTTTAAGTGATTTCTGGTGTGCTTGTGAGAATGGAGAAACACCCTGAAGCTCCAGAGGATCAAGTACTCTGACTTTCACTTCTGACAAAATTCCAAGAGAAGCTTCAGAAAAGGGGAAGCACTGAGGAGTAAAGGATTGGGAATGAACAGTATGACAGACTCCGAATAGTGTCTAGTCAATGGAAAGAGGTCCCCACCTCCTTCAGATCAACCTGAATAATGGTAAGAAGAGATAATATGGCACAGAAGTCAATACACAGAAAATATATTTAGGCTGTCTTTCAAGTTCCAGCCCTTTTGCAGACTTTTGTGTAATGGATTACAGCCATTTGACCTCTCTGTGCTGAAAGGCAGAAACTCTTGAGGAATATGTGTCTCCTTGGCTCTTACCTTTTCTCTGCAAAAAGTATAAAGTCTTCATGCCAGGAGGTCTGTCTTCCGTTATGAGGATGTGCAGAGGTAGAAATGAGTAGTTTAGAGGGAAAAAAAAAAAAAAGAACAACAACAAAAAAAAAGAACTTCAAGTTAGAATCGGAGATTCAAATATGGCTCTTGAAGATTCAAGGTATTTGGGCTTGTTCTTGTTTTGTTCCCCTGGTGGCTTTGCCAATACTTCTGGTAGTAAGTAAAAACCCATGCAAGTGTAGGAACATATAGCAAAACAACACAGAAATCTAGGAAAGGAAGTGCAGAATATTTTAATATGACCCACTCTGGTTTATGAAATAACACTCTAGCGTATGAAATAAATAGCCAAATCTGAGTGCTTGCTTAGCCTATGGTAGGAAATAGTAATATTGATTTGAGTGGAAATTTCTCTTGAATAAGGGTACAGATTCAGCTGAGAGCTTTGAATTTTTTTTCAGATGCAGGTTGTAGTGTTGTTAATAGACTGTCTTAAATGATTTTCTGAATAGTGTTCTTTGCATGAGGACAGGAGCCTGTGTTAATTTGTGGATAGAAATTCAGAAAAATGGCAAGATGAAAATATTAAATGGAAGAAGGAGCCCAACAGTAGAGGGCTTGCTGTTAATAATCAGGGTTTACAGCTCTTCACTGGTATTTTTCAAAGGACAGTTATTCTCCTTTCCACCCAGTAGAACAAAGTAATTCCTCATGTATCTCCGCCAGTCAGTATGCAGGGGATTAAGGTCTCTCCAATTTGGTTTACATTCTTTTTGCACTGATCTAGCACATCAACGCTGCCTCCTTCCAACTAATTTTATGCTTTGTAATAACACTAGATCCTACGTTATGGAGTACAGACCACGTACGCCAGTGGCTGGAGTGGGCAGTGAAGGAGTATGGTCTCCCAGACGTGGACATCTTGTTGTTCCAGAACATTGATGGGAAGGAGTTGTGTAAAATGACCAAAGACGACTTCCAGAGACTCACCCCAAGCTATAATGCAGATATCCTCCTGTCACATCTACACTACCTCAGAGAGAGTAAGCCAGTTTTCTGTCATTGTGCATATGTGCTTATGTGTATAGTTGATACCAGCCTTTATTTTTATTGATTTTAATGGTATGAATACATCCTGATGGGTTTTCAGATGTCTCTGTTGCTAATATTGCTGATCCTAGGAACATAACAAGAAGCCTGATCCAAAGCCTCTTGATTCTGAAGGAAAGATTCCCATTATTTTCTGTTGGCTTTCGCTCATGTTTGTTGAAGATAAGAGTTAGGCAATATTTCTACGTGTCCATCTCAGACAAAATTCAATTGAACCCCAGCATATTTATCAGTACGCTCTAGGAAGAAAATCAGATGGGACTCAGTGCTAATGTTTTTTCTGGTCACATACTTTTTTCTTTCCATTTTAACAATGAGAACACTAAATAATAGTGCAAACATTGATTTATAAAGCAAATTCCAGGCATGATTTTAAGAACTAGCAGCAGTTTGCTCTACTCTGAATAGGATAAGAAAGATTTCATTGAATTGAATAAAAGTTCTGTAAATTTGTGGGGAAAATATATATATATATAAAATAACAAAAAAAAAAAAAAAAAAAAACAGTCCCTGGTGTCCAAATGCAAATTACTTCTAGTGTATGGCTAGCATTTCAAAGGAAAAGAAGGGACTAGTGAATTCCTGACTTGAGCACTTTTATCTAAGCTTGAGGAAATTTTGCAGGTGTGCCTCAGTTTAAAGAAGTTTAAAACCATTAACATGGTTTTAAAAGGAAAAAACAACAAGCATTGCAACACCAGTGCGGTGCAGTCTTCTCCACACGCACACTATCAATAATCAGCCAGAAATATTCTGCATTCATAATTTTAAATAAATGAATGCTGTTGTTTAAGCTATAACACACATACCTCCCTGCAAACTGCAGACTGAAACTCACTGTTGGTAGATTCACATTCAAACAATCCTCTATGGGAAAATATGGTTTTAAAAGATAATTCTCATTTTTTTTTTCATTTTGGTGTTGCTTTTTGTTTTGTTTTGTAGCTCCTCTTCCACATTTGACTTCAGATGATGTTGATAAGGCCTTACAAAACTCTCCACGGTTAATGCATGCTAGAAACACAGGTAATGCTGGCACTGCTCCCGTTGCTATAGGTCATTTTCTAAAAGCACAGGATTCCTGTTTATGGGTTGCTTGCTCAAGGTGGAAATAGTAAACAAGGAGAGAGATGAGCGTATCCTCTCCTTGCTGTGTGTGTGTTTTATGTACATACACATAGAAAAAAGGTGGGGTCACTTAGGGCCAGATGGTGCAAAATGGTTTCCCCACTGATAATTTCTTGTGTTCTACAAGCTAATGGGGTCCCTAACACATGGTAAACTGCAGGCTTGGGGCCTTTGTCTCTGAAAGTTTTTTTCTCGTTCTGTCTCATTTTACTGTCAGATCTATACCATGAATCCCAAAAACTTTGCTGGAGCTCAAAAGTGCTTCAGCGCTTGCCTAAATGCTGTGGTATATGGTGACCATTTCCCCTCCCATGCAGTATATATCGCATACTTAATAAAATTGTTATTTAGGCAGCTACCCCATCTCATTTATCAGCTATAATATGTGTCTTGTGTTGGGATCTCCACTAAATTCGATGTTAGAATCTCCACTAAGTCTGATCTGAATGTAAAATGATTTTTGTTAGTACTCACCCTCTGTTAAGTTGGCACAGGCAAGTATAGAATGTAGGTAGGAAAACAATACAACAAAAGCCTCAAAAGCATGTCTTTCAAGCTTTGACTTAAAATATTTACAAAAATAATTCAGAATAAATTTTATCTTTCTCTAACGGTTGTGCAACAGAGGATGGCATGGAATTGTACATATAATATAGTATGCATATTGATTAAAGTTGTTTGGAATACTGCATGATCATGCCTGAGGGTATTAGCTGCCTACAGTGACCAGAAATAACAATTATTTATGACAAATGAAAAAGATAATACAAAGGATAACACAAATGAAAAGTAAAGTGAAATAAAAAATCAAATAAAAAATAAAGGCAATATTTCATATTTCACTTTGTTTTCACTGTGGTAAATAGCAGTGAGTTTCACAGAGAAATGAACTAGATCAGAAGATTTCTCACTGAGATTAGATGAATGCTATTTGACATAAAGTCCTAGTGTGGGCTGTAGGCCTCCAACAAATCCCACCAAAAGCAACAGAAATTTTTTCCATTGACTTTGATGGGGTTTGGAATAAGCCCTAAGCCCTTTTTAAAAATAGATGGCCTCTATAGTCTTTTCCATCTTTGGCTTCCAAAATCCTAATTTGCCAAGCAGATTCTACATACAGTCATCCAAGTGTTGTTCAGCAGTTCCGTGTGTTATCTTTTTCTATATGTGCACTGACAACGCTGTTTTAAAATACAGTTCACCAAAACGAGATTGTCTGCATTTATGCCATTGATCATTGCCATAGGAAAAATTGCATTGTTCCGTTGGCATAAGAGCTTTGGAGTGGGGTTTTCAAAAGACCACAAAAGGGTTAGGAACAAGTTCCTCATGAAGTCAGTAGTAACTACACAGACAGTTCCTAATGATCCTTTTCACATTCCTAGAAATGGCAATTAGAAGTCTGTTGATGTAAAGCAATTTCAGTTCCTGAGATGTGAGATACCATTTTCTATTATCAAGCTCAATATTTTTAGTGGAGTTTCTGAGGGTCTGACCCAAAGCCCACCAAGGTCTGTGAGAAGATGCCACTGACATGAATAGGCTTTTGCCCAGGCCTGCAGTCTCTGTGGGAAATATGAACTTGTTTGGGAAGTGCATGTTCTTCCAAGCATGAAGAGAAGGCAAAGAAGTCTTATTTCAGAAGATATGAAACAACCTGCCCATGTGGTGGGGATGTGTCAGGAGGGCAGAAGGGATTTCTTGAACTTGATTCTCGTCCCCCTTAACATTGATTTTGCATGGACATGTATCCAGTCATGAGAGGATTTACACAGGTTAAAAGGCTATCAGTATTCATATAACATTCCTAAGGTACAAAATATTCATAGTCTTCATTTAGACACACTAGAAGAGGGAAAGTATCAATGGAATTAGGGACTGTGAAAATGAATCTTTAGATGTTATGTCTTCTTCTTTCTCTTTAGGAGGTGCCACTTTTATTTTTCCAAATACATCAGTTTATCCAGAAGCAACACAAAGAATTACAACCAGGACAGGTACGAACAATGACAACCTTTTGTACTATTCATTTGATCCCTTGAAACATCTCTGTCTTTTACTCCTTCTATTTTCTCTTGATAAATGATAGGTTATATTATGTATGCACACATATTATGTACACATTTATATATATGTCTGCATATATAACACTGTGTAGAGTAAGATGATTAAATAGAAAAGTTAAAATCTGTGTCATCCACTTATCTCTGCCTTTAAAGCAATGCAGTCTAGAGTTCTAGACACCAGAGAATCAGAAGACTAGAGCTGTGTTCACTGGTTTTGTTGCGTGATTCCAGTGCAGTCACTTTTCAATGTGCTTTAGCTCCCTGTCTGTGAAATGAGTCAGGAATATCCTCCTTTGTAAGTTGAAATATATTGGGAAAAAGTACTCTAAAATATTTCTCTTGCTCTCTGTTTTTTATTTTATACATCTGATCATGAATTTAAGAGATTGAATAAGTAAAAACAAACCACAAGGAAGTTCTTATTGTTGAGAAGTGTGAGGTTCATGGAAGTATTGTGGGTGTGCTGTTTTGTGAAAGGCTAGAGGGAATAATTACAAAGATGAGGACATTGCTATGAAGTAAAAAACTTTCTTTGCATCACCCTTCACAACTAATGATGTTGGAAAACTGCCTTATCTGGACATTTGCTTTTTCAGTAATAAGCATAAAGTATTGTAATACATTGAGGGGAGTTGGAACAAAATACTGAATTTAAAGAAAACCCATAACTGAGCCAGAGGCATACATCCAAGTGGTCTGAAGGGACATACACTTGAGTTGACTGAGCTCTTTTGAAAAGATACTTTCTCACATTAAAAACTTTGCTTTTCTTTTTAATAAGACATGTTTTATTTATGTTTTATCAATGCTGTAGGGCATAATCCAGGAGAGTATATGCAACTAACTATTTTGTGTACATTTATATACAGGTATATATGCCTGTCTGTAGATTTGTTAATGCATAAACAAAAAAAAAGATAGGGAAACATTTATCAGACCAACACATGAATAAATCCACCCTGCCCAATTTATAGGTAAAGAAACTCTTCTGCTAGAATTATTCATCTGTAGCAATGCTGTAGTGAATAAAAAGGAAACCACAGATCCAATTTATATATTTGGCATTTGAATTTCATAGGGAATTTACCAAGGTTCCCCACAACTATTTACAATAAAACTTACATTAGCGTATTGTAAGAAACAAAATATTTTAACAGATCAAGAACTGGCCAATTAACCTGCTACCAAGTCTAAAAAGTAAACAGCTTAAATCATGGGTGCTTTAGCATTGCCTGCATTATAAATATTTAATAGTAATGGGAAAAAAGACATAATAAAATTTGGTATAGACCTTGGAGCTAGCATGAGATTTTGACATTAGTCAGAACCAAATATTCCTCCAAAGGATCCCTGTGAAGTAGCCCAGAGGTCTTAGTTGAGATAAATGAACTGGCAATATGCTAACAGCTGAAAATACAAATTGACAAATTCAGTATAAAGCACAAGTTTTTTGTATATCTTACTGATCTGAAATTAACCTTCTTCAATCATAAAAGAAGAGCTAAACATAGGCAACTTTATTTATGGCACAATGAAAGCCACTGCTCTAGTTGCTGGCTGAAGTGAAAAAAGTAAACAAATGAAGGAGCATAGTGGAGGGTTGCATGGGAAATCTGATTGTACCATTAAATAAATCAACAGTGTGGCCTTGTACAGAAAACCGTATGAATCATCCCTTATCAAAAAGGTTATTTGCAGAATTGGTGTTTAGAGCAAGCCATGGGAATATGGAGAATCTTTTGAACCTATTGAAAAACATAAAAGTTTGAGATTGTTCAACTCATGGTCTGGAGATGAAAAATCATGATATAATTATCAAATAAAGAGTGTCACAGAGTACCTGCTTTGTCTGTTTCCCACTATTAGAAAAAAAGAATATTCAGAAGAAGTTAAAAGTTATTTTCATGAAACATTAAAGCAGATTGTGTCTCTCGTGATCACAAGTTATTGTAGCACCCAAGAGCTTTGAATGGCTTAGAGGAATCTGGACATGAATATGAATGAGAAGACACATCGTAGATGTAGAAACAACTACTAACTATGCAATGTTATACTAGATGCCCAAAGCTGTCAGTAGTTTCCAATGAAAAGGAGCATGTGGCATCAGAGCAGAGGTACCTGGGTGTCTGATAGCAAATAACCATACCAATTGAGAGGATTTCAGGTGGAGGCTAGAATGAGTCTGTTATGAAAGAATACAATTTTTTGGATATATTTCCAGTGGTGTTCAACAAAAATTGGCTTTTCTATCCCATGAGAAATTCTATGTTTTCAATATTTTTTTCATCCTGACTTGTGATGGAAAAATAAAGTACTAGTTTTCTCTGAAGTAAAAGATTTTTTTAAAATATTTTAAAAATTTGTTATTGTGAAACCCCTTCTTTCAGCATTTTTATCCAAATAAGACATCCTGACATCTACAAAACAAAACACTTTATGTTAACATTAAAAGCATCTTTCTGTATTGATGCAATTCCTTGTGAGAATTGTAGTTTGGATATAGCATGCCTCTATTCTTCTGTGAGAACTGGTGTATCCTAACTAAGCATTTCCTGCAACAAAATATCACATGATTTTTGAAAGAATTATTTTATCTTTTACAATAGAGAGCTGGCAAACATCTTCAAGGTCGGAATGTTCATTCAGAAAGAAAGATTTTTTTCAGAAATTCAGTTTTCTGTCAAGAAACTATTTTCACAGAATCACAGAATCACAGAATCATCTAGGTTGGAAGAGACCTCCAAGATCACCGAGTCCAACCTCTGACCTAACACTAACAAGTCCTCCACTAGTTTACTGAATTATTCCTTGGCTTTCCTTTCTGTTAAACATTACATGTCAACTAGACTGCAAAGAAGTTTTTCCATAACAAATCACATTTCATCAAAGAGCAATAGCAGACTCTCGGGACAATCATTTGATGACATGAAAAAGGTCAAAAAAGAGGGTGGGGGGAGGAATAAACAAGTTTAAATGGAATTAACCAAATCCTGGGATGCAATTTTGGAGAAAGTAATTAAGCATTGCCATTGTTAATGTACTACAATAGCAAATAGGAAATGAGCAATGTTTATAGTGAATTACAATAACAAAGGCATATTACTTCAGTCACCTTTACAACAGAACACAAGGTTTCAGCAAGCTCAAAGTTAACACAGTGAAGCTATCAGGAGCTCAGGAAGACCTAATATGGGTTTGTCTACGTCTCATCGAACAGAAGCATTCCCATCAAAGATTTGTCCAAGATAAGAACATGTACTAATATCCCATGAACAAGAACAGATCTGCTTATCTAGGATAGCAACATGTTTATCAAGGTGCAATACTGAACTAAGAATGAAGTTGGAATTTTATGCTGTTTCAAGCAAGGCTGATAAGTGGATTTTTCTATTAATGGAGAGGGTGTAGTCAGAAAACCATCTTATGATGTGTTAAAAGGCAAAAGTTTTCTCACAGTACTAAATTTGTACCACATGTATTTCAGCGCTGTAAGTGCCACTGAGTACAAGCAGACAGCACCACACAGCCCTCTCAGTGTACATACGTCTAAATACTTTGAGGAGAGGAGAGGAGAGGAGAGGAGAGGAGAGGAGAGGAGAGGAGAGGAGAGGAGAGGAGAGGAGAGGAGAGGAGAGGAGAGGAGAGGAGAGGAGAGGAGAGGAGAGGAGAGGAGAGGAGAGGAGAGGAGAGGAGAGGAGAGGAGAGGAGAGGACACAATACCCACAAGTATGGAAGTATTAGAATGAGTCCAGAGAAGGGCCACAAATATGATCAAGGGGTTGGAGCTCCTCTCCTCTGAAGCCAGGCTGAGGGAGTTGGGGTTGTTCAGCCTGGAGAAGGGAAGGCTCCAGGAAGACCTTATAGTGGCTTTCCAGTATTTAAAGGGGGCCTACAGGAAAGCTGGGGATGGATTCTTTGTCAGGGGTGTAGTGATAGGACAAGGAGTAATGGCTTTAAACTGAAAAAGGGTAGATTTAGATTAGATATAAGGAAGAAATTCTTCACGGTGGGGGTGATGAGACACTGGAACAGGTTTCCCGGAGAAGTTGAGGATGCCCCATCCCTGGAAGTGTTTAAGGTCAGGTAGGACGGGGCTTTGATCAGCTTGGTCTGGTGGGAGTGTACCTGCCCGTGGAAGGGAGGATGGAATTACATGATCTTTAAGGTCCCTTCCAACCCAAACCATTCTGTGATTCTATTATTCTGTAAGTACCTAGTCTTGTTTAGAAGATCCTGGACCTGTTTGAAACTCCAAACACTGTCCTGCAATTGGCACCATGGCTGAGCTGTTCCCTTCTGTACAAACAGAACTTGGAAAATCCTGGAAAGGTGACTAGAGTTCTTCTGAATTTCTGAGAGTTTTCAGGCGATAAGGTTTCTCCAACTGCATCAATTGATAGCAGGTGTTGATCTCAACCTGTCCAGGACATCAACATGATTCAGTTCCACACCCATTTTCTGCTAAGAGATGAATGCTTTTACAATTTTTTTCTTCTCCAAGTATCTGAAAAATGAGACTCTGGAATAGTTCTCAAGAAACCAGGGAGAAAAGGGCACTAGTTATTTAAATGCAATACAAAGATAAAATGCATATGTCAGCAAAAGCAAAGTTTTTGAAGTGTAAGATTCCAGGAAACGACAGGGCTGGGTAGTGCCAGTCTGTTCCTCAGGCCAAACAGACTAAATAAATTACAAGCAATTTGGTTCTGAATTTCATATTACACTTTATTTCCATTTTGATATTCCTGCTTATAGTGCTTGGAAATGGACAGAGAGGTACATCTGGTGTGCACAGAGCCAGTCTGTGACTGTTTCTTTACTTCCCAATTGCTTTCATTTCCAATATTTTCTAAAATAAAGCACAAGCAATGTTAACAATCATTATTTGCACCACTTTAGTTCTATGAGGAGGGTATTGCTACCTTGCTGGAATCCTGGGCCGGCTACATAAGTCTATGATCTTGCCAACAATTTCAGCTAATGTGTTTAAGCCAGCCATAGAAAAGCACAAGCAACTGCAAAAGATTTCAAAAGCCTAAAAGAACGTCTGAATTTCCTTCATATACTTTATCAAGAAAGCTTTTATGTTTTACTTTTAGTTCTTTATGAATAAAGCTTTTATAGTTTAGTCTCTTCGTTTTATATACTAAACCATTTAACTGAAATAAAAGTTATGCCTATGCGGAAAAAAAAAAAAAAAAGAAAAATGAGAATTTAGTTTAGACACATAAAATTAAGCAGCTTGTTCCAAGAAGCAGAAAGGTATATTTAAATAGATGAAGCAGGGAAAAAAAAAAAAAAATCAAACAAACAAACAAAAACATCATTTTTTGAAAGAAATAGAGAATATGTGGAATATGTGTATATAGCTGTTCTTAACATTTAAGCATGTTCACTGTTTTCACATTCTAAGGTTTTAGAGATCTGTGAGGATACTGGGATGTGGGAGGAACTGTGGAAGAAAAGGAATTATTAAATTTGAAATGACTAGTAAAAGAGAAATGAGTGGAAATGGTAAAGTGCAACAATCTCCAAAAGTGCTAGATGATGAGAATTAGACCAGAGGGTGCATCTGGGGAAAAGAGGACTTGCAAGCTTGAGGAATAATATCAAGGAGAGAGCATGATAAAGTACATGACAGCAGTGAGAGCCACTAAGAACACAAAGATATAACAATATTTTAGGAGAATCTCCAAAAGACAAAAACAAGACTTGGTTGCCTCCCATGTCCCTGCAGAAAAGGAACTCTTAAATTCAACCTATAAACTTTGATTAATCTCAAGGGATAACAGGAACAGACTAGTAAAGAATTGCAAAGTAAATCAACTGAAGTCTATCTTCTTATAATAAAATACTGTTACATACACAGTCTGGAAGGGAATGTCACACAGTTTATTCTTAATCTGAGCTCTGACCTCTTGGGAGACTTTTCCCACAAGGCTCTAGTATAAATTGTCCACAGTGCACACTGTGTGTCATTCCTTGGTGCCTTTGGCTGAGGAAGGTGTTGCAGGAGCTATCCAATACAAAGTTTTAGCAGCAGTTTAGTTTATTATACTAAGTAGATTGATATAGTTAATTGATTATGATGACAAGAGTCACAATGACTAATCTACTGCATATTTAAGTTGCTAAATCTTAACATAAATCAGGTTCCCTTAAAGACTAATGTTTCACTCACCAATAAATGTAGTTAGTAGGCATCTCTTGACCTCAAGGAGTAACCTTGAGAGGTGTCCCAGCCCAAAGGGAGATCACTGCTGTGCAGCCTGCTGTTCCAGCACGGAATGCTTAGATTAGGCTTTCTCTGACTGCTATATGTATAAGATAAAGTGATTGGCTTGCAGTCAGGCTTAGAATCTTACCATGTTGCTTTCAACCTCTTGATATAATTTGTCATTTATCCATGAGGGATTTCAGTGAGTCACCTGTTCTAGGGCTCTTTGTTCATGGTCATGGCCATGACCACCCACTTGGTGTTCTATTATTAACGAGCTGTCCAGTTCAGGGAACAGTCACATCGAGGCCTACTGTGGTTCATAAGCCTGACCAATGCTTATGTCAAGTGCAGGAATTGAGCATATCCATCAGACAAGGTGACCAAAGGGAGTATGCTGAGCATTTGGAAATGTTGGACTCTGTAGAGTATTTGTGCCAGATATTTCAGGCATCTAACAAGAATAGGTACCTCCGAAGAGCACTACAGAAGACAATGTGATACTCTTATTTTTAGAAATCATACAGACAATATAGGGTTTAACAAGGAGCATTCTTCCTACTTCAGTGATTTTTCTAGTCCAATGAATCACATAGAAATGTGCCTCTTATGGACAGGTAACACTTTATACCATATCTGCATGAAGGACTGTATTTTTCCTTTGCAGATTTGCCTTATGAGCAAGCCAGGAGATCAGCATGGACGAGTCACACCCACCCCACTCCTCAGTCAAAAGGTAAGAAACATCTGCATATGTCCAGTTTGTGGTCCCAATGCACATCTGTTGCAATCTGGGTAGACCCTGAGGTGAACTGATAGCAGCTACCTCAGCTCTCAGCTCTGAAGGACTTATACCTGTGCCTTGTCTGGAAAGCCTGTTAGCTGTGTATAGGCAACACTGGGTGGAGTTACTGGGGCAGCCTCATGTTCCTTGAATGCAGGCTTCATCAAGTCTGTGACCATATAGTCTCACAAACCTAAATCCTACTGTGACCATCATTGAGTGGTGAACAGCAGGAGTCCCAGGCATGTGGTCTGTCACATGTTTGTTGAACAACTTCCAGACTGGAAAAATAACTACATGGATTTCTCCATTTTCAGCTACTCAGCCATCATCCTCAACAGTGCCCAAAACAGAAGACCAGCGTCCTCAGTTAGGTGGGTGTCATTTTGTTTGAATTATGCTTGGGTGTGACAGGGTTTGTTGAACATGATCAGAAGGTCATCTCTCTCCTACCAACCAGAAGCCAATTGCAAGATCTAATTCAGTGCACTAATGAGGTTTCCAGCTGGTGACAAGTAATTCCCTAGACCTGTGTATGAGCTGGCTGTACAGCTGGATCTTAGATGGAGCCTCCCATGGCTATTAAAACTTGCTTTTAGTAATGTTTAGTGGCAATGACAATCTTTCAGAGTGAAAAAGCTGTTAAACAAAGTACCTATGTTCAGTTTAGATACACAGCTGGAAGGTAAAGATGTCAAAAGAAGATATATTCCACAGTAATTGAAATGCTAGCAGTTGGAAAATATGCATAAACAAAGAGATGAAAATGGATTATAACACATAGAAAACTATTTGAATTTTACATCCTAAACTCCTGAAATTAAACAGGAAAAAGAGAAGGATTCCCAACCTATTGAGAAACTGTGGGGAGAAAATAGGGGTTTATTGAATTGTAGGCTAGTATTTCTGCAGGATGGGTGCATTTTGTGGTTTCAAAGCAGCTAATCCTTGGGGTAGGACTTAAGCCCTTACTGTGAAACTAGACTGTAGAACTGTCTTAGACAGGTAGCTAGAAAGCAGTGCAGTCTGAGTCAGTGGTGGCTTTTGCTAACAACAAAAGGGTAGAAGTAGGAAATACAGGAGATTTGGAGGATATTCTTAGCTCAGAAGACTCTGAGCCTGTTTTTATCACATGGATTTCAAATCATTATTCTGGTTTTTGTTATAGCTGAATAAGACTGTGCACATGACTACGTCTCGTTAACTTACATGCATGCTGCCTGGGAAGTATTAAACTGCTTTTTGCCCAGATAGCATTTTATCTAATCTGGCCTCCCAACCATGAGAATCTTTCCAGAAATATATTGATGATTTATGTAAGTCCTTGGGACCACTAAATGGCTGTGTGTGAGCTGCACAGATTATTTAAATGTATAAGAAATGTAACCTGATTATATGCTTGGCTGTAAAACTGACGGCCGTTTGAGAGCAGCTGTTCAGAGATGAGACAGCCCAGCCCTGTTACACAGGGGCCTACAGGCTGTGCTTACTGACCATTGCTTTGTCTTTCCTACAGACCTACTTCTGTCACAGTCTTTCCTTTTTCCTGTTGTATTTCAGTTCAGGTCAAAATCAGTTTTCATTTCCACAAGGGATCCTCATTTCCACATGAGGAAGTCATTGAGATGTTATGGGATTTGGAAAACCCCAATTGCAAAGTTGATTCAGGAGATCCCTCGCTGGACTGTGATGTTAAAGAAACAACCCAGTCACATTGCCTGGGTTCAGCCATGCCCTCTCTGCCCTCTTTTGGAGGCTGTTTTGGCACAGAAAGGAGTAGTAGTGACAAGGGGAAGACAAATGTAGCCCCTCAAGATGAGAGATCTTTGTCCTTTCCTCACCCCATCCATGCCATGGTTAGCAGTGGGACTCCGGCCTGTGGGCCTTAGCATATTGCAAGAGTAAATAGTTCCAAAGGGTGTCTGTGTATTTGTGTACTTTGTTTAAATGGGAAACAGAATACTTCTAGACCAGATTTACAGTGTGTCTGAACATGTGTTTGTGCACACTAATACAGGGAAAAAAAAAAAAAAAAAGTGTATACTTGCAACTGTTCACTTGCACACCTAATTTTAAGGGAAAACATGCAAATATTGTGATGCAGGGAAAGGAACAACTTTTGTCAGTGTTGGACCTGCTGTGTCATCAGGTGGCATTCAATGACCTCTACAGAGTTAAAAATAGCACCTAAAATACGTGACATTGTTACATGATTTAAAATCTTTCTTTCACAATTTTTTAGATCCTTATCAGATTCTTGGACCGACCAGCAGCCGTCTTGCAAATCCAGGTGAGAGTGGGTTTTGCTGATTTAGGAGCATTTTTCTTCTCTGATAGTGCCCCCACTCCCTTTTTAAGGCCAGAGTCGGAAGGTGATGTGACAGACTTTGCCGTTCTTCAATATGGCTCAGTGGGAGCTGATGATACCCAGCATGTCGCAGGACTGGATTTCTAAATTACTTAAAGGTGGGACTGAGCTCACAGATGTCAGTCCCACCCTTAAGACACAAACTCAGGTGTCTTAGTGTATGTGTCTAGATATGAGTTAGGTGTCTTACTTACCATGATAATCATTGGAGATGTAGTTAATATAGATGTTTATCTCATCCTAGAGTAGGTGGTTATATTCAGTCAAATGCCTCAGTAGATTCCAGTAACTATATCAATAGGGGTTCACTTCTGTTGCCTAGACATTAGGAGTTTTCTTAGGTGCTGTAAGATATCCCTTCTGGCCTCCAGGTACTCCTCCAGAAGGGCACGAGTCTCTTACTGATTTGTGTCATATGTGCCATAGATTCTGTTAATCCACATTTCAATGACACACTGACCTTGCAAATAAAATATCTTTTGGATGAATAACCCAAACCAACAAATATATATAGGGAAAATGGGAAAGCAGAATCTATTTGCAAAGAATAATTGGATTAGACACCTCAGAAATGTTAGCCCACTCTAAGAAGAAGGTAACTGGGTGCATTATGGACAGGGCCTTGTAGTGTATTTTAGCTGAAGATGAAGATCCTTCCTAGTGAGTTAACACTGATTGTGAACTGTGCAGATTTCGCTGTTGCTTCCCTGAGTCCACAGGACACACTGTGGCCATATACCACTGTAATCAAGAACATGATCTGCCACAATAGATTGACATTATTTATGCCACTTCCTACTTCCCTTTCTTTAACAGCCGAAGGATGCAGTGCTCCTTTTTCCACACTGTAGGTCTCCTCAACCACCAGTAATCTTACAACAACAATCTTACAGCCTCTCCAAGCACAAATTTGCCAAAATACTGCTCCATTTCCTTTCACTTTATCCCAAGTGACATCAGGCACTTCTAGATTAGATTACTTTTTAGACAGCTTTTGCATTGCATAGGAAAGTAGTTAAATAAGTATTAAGAATGGGGCTTTCCAAATGGCCTCAAGTGCTGGGTTTCCAGGTGACACAGATCTTAATTGGGTTGGGGGGGGGGGGGGGGGGGGCGGTGGCTACTTCCCTTTAATCTGTTTGTAAGTCCCAGGCTTTTATAATTTTGTCAAGTGTGTATTTGGTAGCCTTCATTACTGTGGAAGACACTAAAGCGATCTGGATTGGGATACTTTTTTAACATGTGGGTATGGAATTTCTACACACCATCATTCCTGTGCTTTAACATGTTTTGTGTGTTTATAAATTGGTGGAATTAATCTC
The DNA here is from genome assembly GCF_040182565.1 of Anser cygnoides. Lineage (NCBI taxonomy): Eukaryota > Metazoa > Chordata > Aves > Anseriformes > Anatidae > Anser > Anser cygnoides. The sequence continues at coordinate 115,709,295 of NC_089873.1, read as the reverse complement.
TCATTAAAAGGAAATTGACAGCAACCATTTATTTTCATAGGACCATATATTACATTTGGAAGGCAAGTGTTTATGTTAGAACATATGTTGGATTGCTTATTCAAAAATTTGTGTTTTGTCCAGTGCTGAACTGTTTATTGATTTTCAAAGGCTAATCCCCTTGTTATGTTTCGTGTATTAAAACTTGCATGCCTTGCTCATACCATGGATTCTTTTGTTTGTTTGTTTATTTAATGCATGTTAATGGAACAGAAGAAATTCATTAAGGACAGTTTGGATAAATATCATTTAAATGAATATGGGTTTCAGTTGCACTGAAGTATAAACTGCTAATGGATTTCAGATGCTACTCTAGCTTGATATTATAATTTACCGCTATAAGCTTTCTAAAGAAAAACTTGTTTATTATACCCACATATCTGGTTTGGGGAAAAAAAAAAAAAGAAACCCAACCAAATCCTGGTCAGAGATGTACTTAGAAGTTAGCACATGCAAGCTGGTTGGCAAATTCTGCTGACATTGTGCTTGTGAAACAGATTGCCTTGCAAGCTGCTTCAGCTGTATTTTGCATCATTTAAGTGCTGCTTTATTAAGAAATGCTAAGCTTTTAACATGAATATCAGTGTCAAGGCCCTTCACGATCTACTTTCAATTGCCTAAAATGGTCAAATTATGTTCCTATAACTGGGCAACACGCTTCTGCAAAGTTGACAGCAGACTAATTATTTTCCTTTTAAAATGAAATTGGCAGAGGAGGGAGAAAAAAAAAGTTTTATGTCTTAACTTCAGTAATCATTTAAACTCTTGTTTGACACAGAACAATGATGAGAATGAATTTTATGGACCTTTTCACTGTTTTTGCAAATGTTTTGCCCTATGGTTGTATGCAGTGCAACAGCAAGCTAATAAGTTTCCGTTCTGCATTTCCCCAAATGCTGCAAATGGGTGATATGGTTTGGCACAAGTCCAGCTTTCTCTAAACTTCTCTATTTTGTGTAGGCTTATTCCATAGCAGAGAACATTTAGTTGCAACATAATGCTGTGAGAACAAGCAAATGTTACGCAAGTAAAAGCTGTTTGTCCTGAGCTTTAGAGATTAGTTTCCTAAATGAGCACTGTATGATTTCCCCATCAATTGTCTACACTGAATGACATTAGCTAACTATTAAATCTCCATGTAATGGCATTCTGCCACCCAGATGAGAGAAAACATGACACACAAACATTATCTTTAGGATTTCATGAGATAGGGCTAGGAGAAAGGGGACTAGTTAGGGTAAGAAGTAGGAACTGACATTGCAACATTTCCTAATAGGGTCCTATGTGAGAGCCTGAAAGAACTGGTGTCTTAACTTTATTATTCACTAGTCCTGACAATTCCATTCTTTTTTCCCCAACAGGGAGTGGGCAGATACAGCTATGGCAGTTCCTGCTGGAGCTCCTCTCAGACAGCTCCAACTCCAACTGCATCACCTGGGAGGGCACCAACGGGGAGTTCAAGATGACCGACCCTGATGAAGTGGCTCGGCGCTGGGGGGAGAGGAAAAGCAAGCCTAACATGAACTATGACAAACTCAGCCGTGCACTCCGCTACTATTATGATAAAAATATTATGACTAAGGTTCATGGTAAGCGCTATGCCTACAAATTTGATTTCCATGGAATCGCTCAGGCCCTCCAGCCTCACCCCCCGGAGTCATCCATGTACAAATACCCGTCAGACCTCCCCTACATGAGCTCCTACCATGCGCACCCCCAGAAGATGAACTTTGTAGCTCCCCACCCCCCTGCTTTGCCTGTAACCTCATCCAGCTTTTTCGCTGCCCCTAATCCATACTGGAATTCACCAACTGGAGGTATCTACCCGAATACCAGGCTGCCAGCTGCTCATATGCCTTCTCATCTTGGCACCTACTACTAAGTGGGGAAAAAAAGAAACACCAGAAAAAGGAAACAAAGACACTGCTCACTGGGACACAGTCCCTGATGAGCTGCAATGAACTCTATTGGAGTACATGAATTAAAAGTGCCTAAAGAGACAAGTGAAGGTTTGGCTGGGGAAAAAAACAAACAAACAAACAAAAAACAAAAAACATTTAAAAATAGATGTCAAAAAGACTCTTTGTAGTAGGGTTTTAAAGGAGATACTCATGAAGTATTAAGATACTAAAATGTAATGTATATGGGCATCGACTCTGTGGACCAAACAACAGTAGACTATTGTAGGTAAAAGCATGAAATGATAAGGAAAACCTACAAAAGCTAGTGGTCTTAAAAGGTTGATAAGCTTAAGTGTAAAGTTTGATATCTTGCTAATGCAAAACTGGGACTATACTACAGCAATATAAGGATAAGTCTATAGTGACCTAACACAATATATGAATCATTACAAAAGAGGGGGGGAAAGGGGAAAAAAGGAAAAAAAAAAAAAAAGAAAAAAGAAAACTACCTGTATTTAAAAACTAGAGACATATCAACAAAAGAGACTGGTTTAGTGTGGAAGGTGATTTGGAATATAAAGGCATTGTTTTGGTTAAAATCACATGCGTTCCATTCATCAGAGTGTTATCAGCTACTCAAACTGTGAAGACAACCCAAACTTTAGGATTCCTTGACAGTATTACAAGAACCCTGAGCCAAACATTGGAAATGAGAAAGTGCTGAAGGGCAAGTGTATGATTGTAGATCAGAGGCCTACACCTGACAGAGGAAGAGGAAAGGAGAAAGAGGAGGACAAAGGCGGTGAGAATGGGAGAAAAGAAACTTCTTTACCAGTAGAGACTGAAGAGACTGAAAACTTAGTAGTGTTGGGACTATGAAGAAATACTTGTTTGGACTTGCAAAATGTTTTACTCAGTATCATACCATTCCCAGTATTACAGGAGGAACAGACTTGTTTTTATAGTAATAAAAAAGTGAAAAAGGGAAAAGCAGAAGAAATCAGAAATCAGAATATGCATCTCTTTTTTTTAAAAAAAAAAAGTAAAACTGGAATTGTGTTTGATATTTAAAAGTTACCAGTTAGAACCTCATCATTATTAAGGGGGTTTCTTTTCTATTGGTTAAAGCAAGAGACAACCCTTGACTGCCAAAATTAAAAATCATCTAAGTATTTTTGTTAGGCGGGCGCCAGTTTTTCTTTATTGAGTCGCGAACGCTGTGCGTTTGTCAGAATGAAGTATACAAGTCAATGTTATTTTTTCCTTTTTATATAATTATTATATAACTTATGCATTTATACACTACGAGTTGATCTCGGCCAACCAAAGACACAAAAAGGGACAATCAAAAATTGTGGCCTTGAATTTTAACTCTGTATGCTTAATGTTTACATTATGAACATATTAGTACTTAGAATGCAGAATGTATGTAATAAAATAAGCTTGGCCTAGCATGGCAATTCAGATTGACACAGTAGTTTGTATTTGCATTTTCAGTTCCTGACACGCTTATCAGAACTTCTTCTCACCAAATTAAATTATGTTAGGCATTTTGTTTTAAAATTTTGTTTTGTGAAATCTGGCAATCATGAAAATGTAGGAAAAATTAGCAATGCTTAGCATAAACTAAATGTGGATAGGTGCTATGTATATTCTTTTCCAGACTATTCTGCAAAAATGTTTGCAAACCTTTGTAACAGCGTCTTGCCATTCCTGTCCTAAACTTCTTTTGCCCAGAGATTGCATGCCCAGTTCTTTGACAACTTCATGGCCAAGACTGAAAATGAAGTCTAAAGGAGTCCTTTAAGGAAGAATCCTGTTACCCAGAAATTATCTTTCATTGGCATCAGATTATGTAGCATAATCTCAGCCTGAGATGTATCATACTGACACATATGTTGAATTACCATGCCCCCTTCCTATTAATACATACTGTATCATTATTAGTAAATAAAGTGAATAATGAATAATTTCCATTATTCCTCACTTTAGAATGGAGTGTATAGTAGCTTGTTAATTTGTCATTGCAATCCATCTTGGCTGTTTACAAAGGGCAGGATGTTTTCTTTCTGTTCTAGATTTAGAGGCTTCCCACACTGTACCCTGGGCCCCAAAACTACATCTGGTGCCTAATGGCATTATTCCTTTTTTTTGTTTTGTTTTGTTTTTCCCCAACACCAGCTGAAGAACTGGTCTGGAAAATTAACACTGACATTTATGAGTGGTTTTCCACAGCAGGCAGTGTTTACTGCAGACACCCCAGTCAGCTTAAACCTCCAACTATATCCCTTTCTTTTGCTGTTGTTTTGTCTCTTTTTAAGACAAAATGGGTGTGGTTTCAGGTTTTATAGCAAATGTTCTGCATATCCATTTTGTGGAGCATTAATCGGTGCTCTGCAGTGGGAGCCTACTTGCCAGATTCCTGTGTTATGGATGTCTTGGTGGCAGTTTACAAGCACAGGATTATATTACTAATATTTGAGACCTGAGCAGTGGCATCGTAAGCCTTGTGATCGTTTGGGAAATAAGCATTGTAAGTCTGTATCTCTTAAAAAATAAAAACTTACGGAAAGGTTAGAAAAACTGAACTCTTGGAAAAGGTTAGTCACTACTAAAGGTTAGTCACTCACTATTTTAGAAAGGCACACCTCTGTGCTGGCTATAAGAATAATAGTTTGCCTTTCAATGGAAATACATCTACAGATGCTTGCTATCTACTTTGTGTGTACTTCTAACTCAAAAAATGGTAAGTGCATTGTTGAACCACCTCTAAATTAAACACTTAAAAATCCAGATAAAACAACCATTTTTGTTTAGATTGGCCAGAATATGCCTGGAGGCCTTCAAAGTATCCCCAGAGCTCACAGAGCTGCCCACAGGATTTCCAGATGGTATTGCTCAGCGGCTGTCATGTACAATGGCAGTAACATCCTGACATGGAAAGGTAGGGTCCAAGTCTTCACTGGGACAGGGATGGAGTCACAGCAGGTGGGTGTGATGAAGACCTCTCACAATTGAAGAGCAAGATCCTACAGCAGGCCCCAGGTAGCTCACTGGCAAATTAGTCCAGGGTGTGGATCTTAGTGCTATACTTACAGCTTGCAGCTTTATAGGGGCTTTGGAATACCTGGATTTTACAGCTCTCAGGGAGAAGATGGAGAGCCCCCACTGCTGCTAGGGAACTGGGTTAGGGTAGGTGGCCCTGCTGCTGGTGGGGTCTCCCTACAACCCTACAGCAGCTGCCTCACAGGATCTGCTTGCTGTGGGGCAAGCACCAGCCCAGTGTCCAAAGGTATTGGCCGAGGCAAAACAACAGGCAGTGGATCCATGGCAGTGTCTCTGCTCTCTGCTGCTCACTGCCTGCTACCTGATCTGGTCTTGCTAGACCATGACCCTCTTTCATGGCTAAAAAAAAAAAACAACAAACAAACAAACAAAAAAACCAGCACAACCAAAACCAGCGTCAGGATGGCTGAACAAGTCTGTCTTCATATCACAAAAGACATTCACATGAGTCTCAGGTAGATTCTAAAACCTCAGTTGAAAGTGCTGTATCTTTGCCCTTTAAGCACCTGGATGCATGAACAAAATGACCCTGATCAGTCCCCATTTGTACAAGCTGGTCATGCTGATGCCTTTGTTTAAATTAGGACTCCTTTAAAAGTTAGTTATCAGTCAAGTCTTATTCCTTATTACTGCACTCTGTGGACTGCTCTGAAAGCAGCAACTTTGTTTTTGCTGAACTTTAGTGGTTAATGTATGCTTATCTTTCACCAAGAAATATCCTTCTGTCTGAGAAGCTGCACTGTTACATGGAAAGTGATAGCGAAACAAGGTTTAAAAGTAAAACCAAGAAGTTCTTATATTGCTGTTCTTGACCAAGATGTTTTCCCTGATATTAAATCGGATTTAGTGAATACACCAAAAATACATTTGAAGGATGTATTTTATAACACTTGTACTGGGACTCTGATCAACACTGATTTTCTCAAAGTTTACAACAGCACAGCACCAGCCATACTGAACACCTTAATTCCCCTCACTTTCCACCTTCAGAAGACTCCATGCTGGGTATCTCAAATGCTACATGCTTTATAAACTGTCCACAGCAAAATAGAGATCGTCAATGATTTAGACTTTCTTCTGCAAACTCATGTTTCTTAGACTAGCTAAGAACTAATTTTTTTTTTTAACTGTATGTGCATTGAGGAAAAAATAGCAATACAGCTTGTATTTGTTATATTTAATATATTATATTATATTCTTAGTGATCCCATTATCTTTTTCCATGGCATCTTCTCAAGTTTGGTCACATGAGGGAAATGATTACTGGTAAATTGGAATGACACCACATCTGTCCAAAGGACTCGGTTAATTCATGCCTGAATTTTAACTGTCTCTTGAAGCGATCCTGATGCAACACAAGCACTTAGCTCCCTATCTGGTCTGTTGAGGGAGCCTTAGGATATTTTTACAGTGGATCCTGCCTATATTTGGGACCTATGTTAAGAAGACTAAACACCACCATGGAGGCTCAAACTGGACTGTGACTATTCTTGGGTTTTTCTGAGACCTTGCTTAGCATCAGCAAGAGGAGTCCTTTCATGAGCAACAGGTAAACCAGTTACTTGGCAGCAACACCTTGGGGGGGGGGGGGGGGGGGGGGAGTTGAAAGGGAGCACAAACCAACAGAGCTGCCCTTTCTCCCCTTTGTTTTCTTGACAAGGGGTATTTCTTCTTATTTCACCTCACTGGAATTGTCACCAGATTGGATTGTTTGGAGAACCTGTCTCACTTGAACTCAGCTGAGAACTCACAGCCCACAAGGCTTTGAGGAAGCCATCCTTCAGCACTTGCTATTGCAGTGAGAGAAGCAAGGGCTAAGGAGGCCGTGAAACCTTCTTCTTGGTTAATCAACACTATTCCCCTCCCTCCTTAATGAGCACTGCCTATACACACACCTGGTCAGGTTATGCTGCTCCCAGCTACACATTTCATCATGCTTCTAATCTTCTGGTCATGTCTTGACTTCTGTGCAGACCATATCAGTGAGGTCACACCTTGGTATCAGCAAGAGAAAAAAGGAAAATGAGGTCTGAGTAAGTCACATCATCTTCAGGAAACATGTGAGGTTGCTCAAAACACTGTACTGTCTCCCTGCTTGTTTCCAGGCTCCAGCTACAACCTCCGAAGCTGCTTGGCTCCACTGCTGCCCCTTGGCCATTCCTTCAAGGCACTAGCAACTGAGACTACATCAGATGCATGACCCAGTGAAAGCCTTGCTTGAAGAACAGGACCACTTCACCAAGGTGGTGTCTCTTCAGGCTGCTGGCCTCTAAGAACTATATGCCTTTACTCTTCTGCACCTCTGCTGCTAATGGAACACAGATAATGGGGTGTCTATGGGATGAGTGTTGGCCCACCAAATGGTGAGCTAGTTGATGAGGATATTAGGCCAAGTGTTATGTGGAAATTGTTTCAAAACTTAATGTCCTCCATTGTTTAAAAGGGCACATATTTTCAGGAAAACTAAATATAGCATCCAGGTTGGTTTTATGAGATGTACTTTTAAATCACTGGAATGAGGATTTCTCAAAACCAGACTCAGAAAGTTTCTTGGGTTGTGCACCAGAACCTTGGGCTGTATATATTTTATAAAAGAATAATGGGCAGAATAGTTTTCAATGAACAATCTTAGAAGAAATAATGAGAAAGTTTACTCAGGTAACCCTATCTGTCTCCTTCACTATTACAGAACTATTTTCTATTGTACATTTATTGATGTTTCCTTAACCCTCTACTCATTTGAAAAGGTCTCAGCTCTAGGGTATTTCCACCCACTCCCTTAACACAAAGGCTAATACATCTCATTGTCAAAGAGTTTTTATGTTTTCCTGCTATTTTTCCCTTTTGCAGTTTCTTGTGGTTATGCTCCCCATGCATCACACTCCAGAGCTCCTAGCCTGCCTCAATGTTTACAGCTTTGCAAATGTTTGTAGTTTTTTATCACACTCCCTTTGACTGGATGCTAGCCAAGCTTAGACACATTTCACTTCACAAACCTATCCCTCTTCTCCTCTGATAATTGCTAATGGACCATTTTTTATTCCTTTTTTTTTTTCTTTTTTTATTTTTCCCTGCCTATATCCATGAGCAAGCCTGATATGTTCTGTCTAAGTGATTTCCATCTATGATTTCTCTGACTGCCACCTCTCTCCTACTGGACTCTTGGCCCAGTTAAGCAGCTAATGTGCTGAAAGATCTTCCTTGAACAGCTAAAAGACCATTCACCTCTTTAGCTCTGAATGGACTTACATACTTTTCCCTGTTTGGAGCCATTTTATCTCCTGGACCAAAACCTTCTCTTCTTCAGATATCTCCACCAACACATCACTAGGAAGGTTTTTCCAAACTATTGTTGTGAACTGGCTGCAGTTATTCCACCACCTCATTTTGTCCATCTGTGCAGTGTTTATTTTGGCCCTATTCTTTTGTGTCCTGGTGAGGCTTTAAGCTGTTTCAGGCAGAAAATACACATCCACAGAACACCCAGCAGCGTGTTGCTTAAGACTACATGATCATGTGTAAGGTTTCCAAAACAAGTTCCTATACATTTCCAATTTTCCTCATAATAAAGGTGTCATTCTACTCTGTTAGAAACTTCAAAGCTGCTCTGTAAACAATGAATGTAGGGTTTTTAAAGCAGGCACAAGCACTTAGGCTAAAAGATTGCCAAGGTCCTTTTAAACTTCAAAGCAGCCCTAGCAGAATATGAAAGATAATTTTAAACTTTCAGACAAGTCTTTCACTCAATTCTTCTGTATAGTTTTGTACAATTAATTACCAATTTATACCAGTAAACTGGCTGTGTAGACTTCTTGGCCAACTGAGACATCAGCACAGGACTGCCAGGAATGATGTAGGACTTCAAAGAGACCTGCACCTTTCTGGAAAAGAGCTGGGGAGCTTGTGAAGCTCTCCAATATATCTGCAACAACACTGGCTGCTGAAATGTTCACTTTTTGAAATAATGTCCCCTTGTGGGAGGGGGAGAGATATGTTTGAAAGCATTACAGTAGCCACAATACAAGGGGAAGAAAAAACAGGGGAAAGTGAAATTATTCATTAATTTTATGGATGATCCGCCCTCCCTTCCCCCCCCCCCCCCCCCCCCCCCGCTGTATAGTTCTCAGAAATACTAGTGTGATACATCAATATGTTTTGGTTTTCTGAGATGGGAATGGCATTCAGATGACCCAGCCATAAGCCGAATCCTATTGTGCTGGAAATGGTAAATATATATCGTGACTAGTAGATGCTGCTTTGAAGTGCTCTTTTCTTTAAATACACAAGGCTAACAAATGCTGAAAGAGAGGCTGCATTTTTTACTAAGACTAGCAGAACAATTTCCATTTCAGTTCTTCCTTGAAGGAGGGAGGGATTGTTTTTTTCTTCTAAAGCACTCTAAGGATAAATCCAGAAAATGTGTAGAAGGTGCCCAGATATTGTGATGGGCTCATATTCTCATAGTTATAGACAGCTCACAGCCTGGATCTCCAAGGGACTGAAATGTCTGCTGTTGCCCTGAATGACTGCTAGTTATGACCACAGAAAAGTTATATCTGCCTCTGTACGGCAAGTAAGTTGTAAACCTCCCACCATGAGTTTACAAGAAAAAACAACAGAAAATTAAGACTAAAGCAAGTGACACACAGCCTTTGGAACAGAGCAGCACCAAGGAAGGGCTTCAATTTTAAAACAGGTGTGAAAATAAAGGTCTTTCCCTCAGCTGTTTCTAAAAGATTAAAGTGAAGGAGGCAGGAAAGTGGGCATACAAAAGTGGCAGGAAAGAGGGCATACAACCAAGGATGAATGGGAATGACAGTTGGAGCTATTATTGTTTTGGAATGGGTGAGGAAAAATAGGAGTGGGAGACTGAAATAAAGAGAGAAAGAAGAAAGAGTGTTATGAAGTGCAGTCAGAGTGGGTAGCAAAGTGCCACGGCATTACGGTCTGTATTAGCAATTTATGAAGTGGGTATACGTAGACGTTTTAGATGTTCTTGCAAGGATTACTTGGTGCTAAGCGTTAGACCCAATTTGATGATGGTGGCATAAGATAAGAACTGAGTTGTCAGTAAATGAGTAGCCCACCAGGTGATCAAAATTTGGGCTGACAGCATGAAGGCAGCAATCCAGGAGGCTCTACCATGTACAGCCTGGGAGAAGAGGGAATTGCATATAGTCAGGGGATGCGAGGAACGCTTCAATGCCTGGGGAAGACCAAGAAAGTTATTTTCCTGCATAGGAGTGGGAATTGAATGACGGATGTGAGGAATACGGAGAAAGAAACTGAAATTGGATATCAAGAGGTTAACAGAAAGGGAGATCAAAATGAAAGAAAAGGAGACCACAGATCCTGGTGATTTTAGTGGCTCAAGAAAACAACAACAAAAAAGTCTTAAAGAGAAGATAAGGCCAGGCGTAATTTCAAGTGCTGAGCCCAAAGGAGATGCTGGAGAGGCACTGCAATGTCTGATATGGTAGGAGGAGGCAGGTTAGCACATCTGCAGTAAAGTAACAGCTGAAGCCAACTGAGCTGAAGAGTCAATGGAATTTGTAAATGTTCATTTCTCTTTCTACTCTTACCACTTTCGTATAGTTTCAGCTAACTTTTCATTATAATTTCCACAAACATTTCATGTCACGGCTTCATTACAATGTGGACTGCACACTGAACAGTTGTAAAATAGCCTTGCCAATGCTGGTAATTTACACTGGGAATGTAATATCCAGTTCCAATCACTGACGAGTGCTATGCAAAATGAGCTAACCAGCATTTTTCATTTCTTTAATAACTTACCTCAACAATTAAATGTATTGCAATGCTAAATTTACGGTACATAATAAATCATTCCAGACTGTATAAAAGCATCAGACAATACATTTCTGTTGTTTTGTCATAAGCTGTACAAAATGCTGGCTTAGCACTCTGTAAATTGCTTTGTTCACACTTGTTATTTTAATTGTATACCAAAAAACAGTAGAGTTTTATGCATTCAGTGTTGGGTCTCACACTGTGTGCCAGATCCAATATGCTCTCCTTTCCTACTAGATGCAGATCACAGTGAAAGCTTTTAGCATAGTAGCCTATGAAGTGTGTAACTAGTGACTACTTTAACATTTTCGCCCTTCTATTGTAACTGTTGGAATAGCTTTATACAGAGTTTAGATGTGGCAGGTGGTCCTAGCTAGAATTGCGTTTCCATATCCATATGATTCCTTTCCCTACCTTGGCTAAAAGCTAAGATGTTTGGTTTGTGGTTCAGCCCTCTATTTCTGGAAAATCTCTGGTGGGCCTAACAGTAATAATAATTATGGTATAGAGAGTCATTGGGCTCTAGCACTCCTTTTGTCTTCAGTTTTGGCACGATACAACATAAAAGTAGAGAAATGGTAGGAGGAAGGACAGCTTTATTTAGTCAGAATACCTGGCAAAAAGTAGTTAGTTGACTGATGATGGGGTTTCCAAAAGACACAAAGTAGTTTAGGGCCTCAAATCTGATAGACCTATGATGGGATTTGTGTCCCTCAGTCTCTCAGGTGTTGCAGAAGTCCTTTTCTGGTTCATTGCTTAACATAGCCATGTTCATCCTGGCAGGCTTGGATTTGAGTGTATAGCCCTGAGGGTGCTCACAATTTCAGATACAAAGACACCCTCCAGCAAATGCAACCACCAGAGGGTAAAATGCCACCATACAAAATGATCACTGATAAAGAAAAAATTGTTCACCAGAACATCTTTCAAAGCTGTTGTTGATAACTTTTTGTTCCCATGGCAGGGTCTTGGAGTAGTGCTGAAAAGAAAAAAAGCTGGGCAGTGATGTAGATTTGGGACTGTGTTTGAATGCCCTTGATAATGAAGCCTACCGTATTGGTCTGACACCTGTCTGTCAATGTGCAAACGTAAACTTCTCTCACCAGTATGTCCACCTACACAGACAGAAATACAGGTCTTATGGCTCTTGGATGTCAACAAAAAATGCTATGCCTCTTCTAATGCATTCTGTGAGGCTGCTGGGCCCTCCTACGGCCTTCAAGGCAGTAGCAGCCAACAGGCACCTGGGCAGTCCCTTATTTCCAGGCAGCAACACTCTTGCAAACTGTGAAGGTGCTAATGAGTTTCCTGAACAATAATGTAATGACACACTAAGAAAGGCCTGGGTGCTTGCTGCATTGTCTGACTGCCAAGTGATCTGGGTAGGGATGTGATTCCTGGTAGTCCACACAGAGAACTGACAGGTCTCCAGGGAAGGGGCAATGCTCCCACACACCTGCCTGGTCTCGCTTGGTTTGTGCAATTAGACATATAATGAGGCTCCTAGAGACTCACAGGCTTAGCTCCGTGCACCTTCTAGAGAAAAACGTGACAAACTTTTTCTAGGAGTGATACACTGTGTTTGACTGTTGAAATATGTACAAGTGTGCATGCTGAGTTTAACCTGTAACTACATGCCTCCACTTTGACCCTCTCCTGTGATGCAAAGTGATTGAATCAGCTCCTGCAACTCCTCCTGTTCCTTAGCTCCTGCTTTGAGATCCAGAAACCATGGCTCCAGTGGCAGCTGGACACCCCTGACTGATCAATCCCTACAGGTAAGGTGGGAGTGCAAAGAACCACACATTTTTCTCTTCAGCAAAGGCAAGTTTTCAACACATTATCAGCGTCATTCTCTGTATCTTATGTCAGTTGGTGGTATTCAAGGACAAGGAAAGCTTCATAGACTGCCAGTGGTCAACAGGTCACATCTGCCTCAGCCTCCCACCTAAACCTATAGTAACACCATCTCCTGGATTGCTCTGCAGCTTTCTCTTCTCTGAGCTTGGTTGCTGTTTGTCTTGCACCTTTTGTCTGGAGAGGACGGGGCTTTGGGTTGTCCCCAAAGTCACAACAGGTTTGTATCTTCAGCAGCAGCTGCTCCTCGTGCTGACCAGAGGCCAGCTCAGGTGGCTGTGCAGGGAAGAGGAGCCCTCGACAGCCTGGCTCCCAACTCACACAGTGCCTATACATGCGGCACTGGGGAAAGGCCACTCTCCTGGGCTTTGGCCCCTTCTTGGTGTCTGACTGTAGTGCAGTCCAGAAAGCATCCTGAGAAATGAAGCAAAGATGGAGAGAGGGAGAAGGTGCTTCACACCTCACTCTCTGGTCCACCCTGCTCCTGCCAAGGTTAGCCTGGGGCTGGCAGGGCACAGTAGGTGGGGCACCAAGTCAAAAACTCCTGTTTTCTATCCTGTGAACCAAAACCTAGGGTTTTTCATCCTCACAGTCACCAGACACCATCAGTACCTTGTTCCTGGTATCCCCATAGAGGTTGTCATGGGTGGGACAGGCCTGGCACCCTGGCATGGTCCGTGTTGCCTGCTGACATCCAGCAGCCATTGTGCTCCTCCTGTGGTGGGCCTCATCCCCTCCTCTTCTTCATCATAAGACCTTTCATAGAATCATAGAATCATTTCCCACAACGAGCCATTTCTTTGTGTGTGAAGTTTCCATGCCCCCTGGTAAAACTGCTCAAAAGCTTTCACCACAACCTTGTATTTCCCACGGTAGTGCTCTCCTGTACTGCACTGTAATACTGAAAGATCTGAAGGGTTTTGCCAAGTGGTTTGTAACCGGCTTCTTGAGGGCTGGTTTTGCAACACAGGTCACATTCAGCCTCTTTGCACTCTCCCCTCACTACACTCCTCCTGGGCTACACCTGGGTTGCAGAGGAGATCTGAAGAGACAGGACCTCTTTTAGAAGCCCTCTGTACTTCAGGTGCTCCCTGAAGTTTCTGTGTAAAGATCTGGGCCGTGGTCCTCAACACAGCATGGGGTGAGCTTCAGTGTTGTGTCTGGTCCTCACAGGCAGCCAAAGGACAAACAGATCTGTGTGAGAGAGGAGACAAAGGCAGCGTGGGCTGGGAAGGCACCACAGCATGAGTTCTGCCTGTTCCACTTCCCCGGCGTGACTTCATGCTGCTGCCCTATTGCAATATGGGTGCTATCCTGCTGCTCTTACTGGGAAGAGCCTGCAGCTTTCCTGCCCCTTTGCAGGTCCCTGGAGTAAAGGTGACGATGTGCTTGCCCTGCAAAGGTCAGGTGGCTCCTGACCCAGCATTCACTTCCTGCTGCAGCATTTTGTCCCCAGAGCCCTGCGTAGTGGGTGGTGAATGCCACACTGTCCCATGTGGCCTCGGACATCTTCCTGCTCATGAAATCCAGCCCTGGTTTGTCTCCTCAAGCTGCTGCAATGGCGAGGCACACAGGAAACCAAGCACCTCTGACTTTGCTCTACATGTGCCTCAGCCCCAGGGACAGCCTTTTCTTTTGGGGATGAGACCCTGGTAGCAAAATAACAACTCTGCTCAAGTGTGTCAAGGCATATTCTGTCAAGGCATATCCCTCTTTCCCCCAAAAGATGGCACTAGGATTCACCAAAAGTGAGCAACTCAGCACCCTAAATACTTTTATCTCTGTGAAAAATGCCACTGAGGCCCTCCACTGTGGTGCCCATCTCTCTCCCACATAACTGAGGGACACCTCCAGAGTGTGCTACCACCACATTCCCAGGGCACACCCAAAGGGCCTTAGGTTACTGGCAACAACAACAGGGTGAAAAACGAGTTGCCACCTGCTAAGAGTACTTTGCAGGAGGGAATGTCTTCTAGTAGGAAAAAAATGCCATCACATTACATCTACCCTGTAGTTTATTTCTAAGGCAATGAGGAAACATATACAATATTGGAATTAATCTTCTTGTATAGTGGCATTATCTGCTGTTGTAAAATTAACATCATTCGGATTTTTACTGAAAAGTTAATTATTTTTTCATTCTGGTAACACAGCCCATAAACCTATGAATAGAGAGTTTGTCTGGTAATTTAGGCACATTTTTAAGTTTTTTTGAATGCAAATGTTTGTACATAATGATAATTAAAGAAGTATTTTCATGATTAAAAGAATAAAACTAATGAAGAGAGATTATTTTTCCTTGTAATTCTTATCATATATTGAAAAAAACTTTTTATCTGTCAGTGAAGCAATAGTTTTTTTTTTTCCTCAAAAACAATCTCCATTCCAAGATAATGGACTTCTTGTATTCATTAACATCTCCAATAGAGCTATCACCTGAATAGCTGGGATTTTTCTTTTCATTAAAGAAAATTATAAGATCATAGCTCTACAAATGAAAATAAGTTAAAGTGGGCAGATAAAGGGTTTCTGAAGAAGGCAGAACTCCAAGGCTGAAAACGCTGTCTCAGTATGTTTAAATATGAAGAGAGTGCCTCACCAAGGAGGCTTACCTCCTTGGGCAGGTCAGCATCCTCCAAGGACTACTGGGTCCAACAATTGCCTAAATAAATATTTTTCATTAGCAGTAGCAAGTTCAGTAGTGACACTTCCTGAAAGAAGGTTGTCTGGTTTTGGTTTCTTTTGCAAATGCTGGTGTCTCATGAAAGACAGACATCTGATTCCCTTGTGCCTCCATTTTTTTTGGACCAGAGGCTAGCATGCACTTATTCCTACTGCTAGCAGAAAGTTACCTTTGTTTTCTGCATGTTACTGCCCCTAAAGCATGATTAAAAAGCAAAGCGTGAAAGACAGTTACACTGCTGAACACCCCATGTGACCATCCTGGGAAAGGTGAGATCCTCACAATGCAGTTGTTTTTCTAAGTACATAAGCTTGGAGGTGTCCATTGAGCATGCCAGCAGCCCTGAGCATTAGACTATGATCTGTATGTCCTGCTCATTGCATTGCCTGCTCCTTTTGTTACGTGTAGCAATACGCTTTTGCTACTCATATCTTTGCGTAGGAGGCTGGCCTGTTCACGGGTCTACAAATGGCCAGGCACTGTTGTAGCACAGCTGCTTACGAAATAGTGAAGTGGGAACGCAGCCTCGGAGAGGACTGCTCTGGGCTGGGTTGCCCGCTGTTCCCCCTGTCCTTCTGAAGGACAGCAGCTTGCTGCCTTTAGTATACTCAGGAGACCCCAAGACTAAATATAACATAGCAACATAACATAAAACATAACATGGCATAGCATAGCATAACATAACACAAAACAATACAGCATAACATGGCATAACATAGCATAACATGGCATAACATAATATGGCATAACATATAACAACATAACATGACATGACATAACATAACACAAACATAACATAACATAAAACATTGCAAATGGAGCCTGAGCGTGGAAAAGAGCTGTGTAAAGAGAAAGTATTTAGGATGTTTTGGAACAAAATGCATGGGTGTGGGGGATTTAAGTGTTTTTAAATGTCCTGACACTAGATGGTGCGGTGGGTTAGAATAATCTCCTCTCTGCAGGAGACCCTGTTTTAAGTGCGTTTCAGGCCTGTCCTGGGTTTTGGCAGGACTGAGCGTGTTTATCAGCCCCGCTCAAGAGGCGCCACGGTCTGAAGGAGCAGTGTGGTTTTGGGGTCAGGATGGAGGTGCTGTGCGGAGGCGTGTTCAGCTGTGTGCAGCTCTGACTGCAGCTCCACTTTTCCTTCTCTTGCTTTCATTAACAGCAGCATTGCCGAGAAACTACAGAAAAGAACATAAAAATTAAAGAAAAAAGGAAAAGCTAATTATACAAATTAATCATCCTAAAGAGAGCAGGAGCTAACCTATAGTGCCAAAATAGGCACCGAGCTGAGTTGAGCTCTGCTGCAGGGACTTTCTCCCTATAGACTGTATGCATGTGTCCAGGTCCCACTGACCAATGGGGCTGGTCGTGGGTACAGAAGTCAGCACATGTGCATGTGCATCGACATACTGGGGCACCGACGCTTCCTCTGGCAAGCACTGAGATGTCACTGTGGGTGCCTGCCGTGCTTGCTGATGTCAACGGTAGCAAATGGGACTCAGAGCTGTGCAGGATGGCTTGGCACCTTGCAGGCAAAGGGCTTTAATGTGGTTTCTTGGGTGTAACTGAAAGCAGCTTTTGGCCCAGGGGAATGAATATTTTTTGCCTTCGTATATGCCCTGATTTTTGCAATTGTGCCATTAAAAGTGTCTTCTAGAGAGCAGTAATTAACAGAGTATATGTTTTAGTTACTTCTTCTGAAGCTGTTTACTATGGTTATTCCAGGCATGATTTTTCCCTCTTCTGAAAAGATGTAAAGATTTTTTTTTTTTTTTTTTTTTTGCATCAATACGTGCCGGCAGCATTTTGGGGGTCAGAACAAAGAATCTTGGTAGGATTTCCTACATGGCACCATGGACTGGGCACACCAAGTCCTACCAACTTGCACTGAACTCCCTGCTATTGAGTCACTTCAGCAGTTTTGATCACTCTCCCACTACTCCAAGAAATATTTTGAGTGCAATTTAAACCTGCCCCGGTGTTTGATACTTACATGCTTATTAGGCACTTCTTCAGCTATGTGCATTTGTGGTCAAAACTGGGAAATCAGGAGAAAGCAAAAGGTGCCTACAGGGGCTCCAGCTGAAGTGTTGCCTTATAACTCATGAAGAAATGAAAAGAAAGAAAAGGGAAGCATTACAATAACTGAAAAAGTCCTTCAGCACGATTCTACCATGACTATTTTTCCTTAAATGTGTCCCTTGCAGTGTAAACATTAGCTTCCCAGAAAAGTAAACTTTCTTTTAGCACAAGAAGTAGGTTTTAAAAGCTAGAGCTTCAAAAGTCTGTGAATATATAGGCACTGAAATGATGTATGATGTATGGAAAAAAAAAAAAAAAACCTTGGGGAGGGAAAGAGGTATAAGATAATGATCACTAAAATGGTTATGAGCATGATTTCACCTTCAGGAATGCTTCAGCAGGAATTTGAGATTTTTTATCGTTCATGGAGAGGGACAAAACCTAAACAATTGGCTCAGAAATATATTTATGAAGAAACAAAATGTTTGTTTTGCTGTGGCTCCTGGATTCACAGTTTTGAGACCAGTAGGGACGAGTTGCTCATCTCGTTTGGCCTCCTGCATTAGCAGAAGCCCCATCCAGCTACTCCTATAATGAACTTGACACCAAGGGGGACAAGTTCTTCATTTTTCATGAATATGCAAACCAAACTAGAAGAATTCTCTCACCTTCATCAGCTTTAGCACAAATGTGTGGTTCTGCTGGATTGTCAGCCACTATTGTGTTTGTTGCTCTTTACTTCCTTTATTTGTTTCTTGCCTGTAGCAAATATTATGTTTTCCCCTTTATAAGTGTCCATCTTTCAGTCAGGGAGTAGGAAACAGTCCCATCACTGAGGTGACTCATGCACCTTGTGGATAGTGAATCACCATTAGAATGAGGTGAACATGTGGCATGTAAAGCAAAGGCTGGAACGCTTTCAGACAAAAACATTCAGAAAATACTGGTATACATTAAGGAAATCAAGGGAGGGGAAGAGAAGCAGCTTGTGAATGATTATTCACAAATTAAAGGACTAAACTAGCAATTCCCAAATGCTTGTGGCCAGCACCCTCATTACAGGCCACTCATTCTGTGTGACCCCCAAACCAGTTAGAAATACAGAAAATTCAGCTGATCTTTGTCTAGCTTTAGTCCACAACCCCTTCTCAGCAGAACACACTCCAAGTTCGGGCACCAATTGGCTAAACTTTTATTTGCTGTAGCATTACAAGTGCCATTAACAGTGGTACACTGCTACACACTGCCCAAAATTCACTTTGTGCCCTGAAGATGAAGCTCTGCTGCCCTTTCTGTCCCCAGGGGTGGGCTGGTGCCAGTAACACTGGCTCTCCAGCAGAAGATGCTGCCGAGCTCTAATGGGGGTTCCTGCTTCTGCTTTGCTGCCCATCCATGTCCAGGCTGAGAAGGAACAAGGCTGATCCTCAGTAGCTCTCAGGCAGACTCATCCCCTGACTGGAAACAGGGCAGTGAGATGCCTTGTGTGCATGGTTAGTGTGGTGGCAAACAAATCCAGCTACTCAACAGGACCTGAGCATGTGAGCTTGGAGGCAGCATCATGTTGTGACTACTGCTGGGCACTCAGCAGTGCTGAGTACAAGCAAAGCTCACTTTTGGAGGTAGGACAAAAATCAGATACCCCACAGGGGCTTTTGAAACTCCATTCTTAAGCAACCTGGTAAAAGCCATGTGGGAAGCACTCTGAAATCATAGGAGCTATATCACAGATCCCAGAACAAGCATTCATGTTGGATGTTTTATAGGTTAGAGGTAAATCCTCTTCAAGAAATTTTTTTTCTTTTTTTTTTTTTTTTCCTCATGTGAAGGTAATGTGGGGTGGTTGTTTTGTTCAGAGTTGGATGCATGATGTTATTTTGTTGTTGCTTAAGCTAAGAAGTTCATGTGTTAAACACTGTTCCAGAGCTGTACCCAATTGTGTCCAGGTTAATAGACGAGCCTTTGTCAAGGACATTGTGCAAACACATTTCCACAAGACATTATTGTCTGGACACATGAGCAAATATTTGCCTAAAAATTGTAATTGACTATTGTTCAAGAACTGCCACCTGCCCCCTGGTTTTCTGGCACTCTTGTAGAAGGAATTATGCTTTGCAGCATTGACTTCAGACAACATTTTTATGGGAGCCAACTCTTGACCAACAATTAAGTAAACATTCAGATTGCCTATTTTTTTTTTTTTTTTATCTTTTCCCCAAGGCTGCAGGATAAAGGAAGTGTTACGAAGAAAAGGAGAAAAGGTAACCAGCCTTGCCTTAGCAATAGCACTGTGGAGAAATGATATATGTGGAGAACTATAGCCTAATATGATGGACACACTGGCATAGTCATGGACAAGACCAGGCAGCAACACAAAGGATAAGTTCATCTGTGTTGTAAAATTCATTGTGTCAGCTGAAGCTAAGAGAAGTGATGACAGTCATGATGCCAGGGGATGGTCAGACAAAAGAAGACTGTGCAGCTGTCCTGTTATATGAGGCACACAACGTGCCAGGTGGCTTGAGCAGGAGTTTTGCATCTTCAGCAAAGCTGCCCCAAAATGTACAAATAAATGACTTCAAAGACAAATACTTGCCCACTCACTTTAATCTTAAAAATATGATTATCCAGAGATATATTTTGGAAAGCTGCACTATGTTTCAAAGTGGAAAATTAAATATTTCTGTCTACAAATCCTGAAGCTGAATATTTTGATGGCTAACTGTTGTCATCTCAGCCCTTTTTTGTTGAAGTTCCATGAACGTAATAGGAATTCACCAAAATATTTGGTCTATTTAAATTGATATTTTTCTGGCTTAAACACTTCTGTCAAAATGGTTTCCTCCAGTTCCACTCATGAAAACTGTCTAATTATCCAGGCTGACATTTTTTTTTTTCATGTTTATATCATCTTTATTTCAAATTTTTTCTCTAAAAAGAAGCAATGTCACTGCCAGTTCTAGTTGTACCACTAGTGTTTTGGAGGTAGTGGCTAGCTAGGAATATGTGATTACACTAGATGTATTCCTTTTTGTTTTGCTCAGTGTAAAAAAAAAAAAAAAGCTTTTCTGTCAATTATCAGAAATTAGGATTTCTTTTTACATCTCTCAGGTTTCCCAGCTGACTGGCCCCTGTGATCCTGGCTGTTGCAATTCAGCTGACCTCAGAGCTCAGCAGACAAGTTTCTTGGATACCCTTCGGTTGTTTCTTCCTCTCAGACCTCCACTACCTGCTGAAATTCTCCTGTCTTTTCAAAACTTTACCAAAAATAATCCTAATCTTGACCCCTTTGCTTTCATTTCTCTTTATCTCATTTCAGAAAATAGGCCCCATGAAATGTCTGCTTTGTTAAGGCCTGACTGTACCACCAAAATAGTTTTTCTTCACCCTTGTACTTTCTTCTGTGTTATGTCACAGCAATCAGCTATCGCAGCTCTACAGAGACTTAGCCTGTGCATGAGATTATATACATGAGATGTTGTGGCATCTCTGTGGCCATCCTTCCCTTCTCCATCTTTGCTAAGAAAACATGGTTATAATGTAAGGGACAGCTGGCTCTATCTGAGGATGACAAGGGTGAGAGAAGATACCTGTGCTTGCACTGTGGGACAGATTCTGACCTGAGGCCCTTAACTTCCTTCATCTTTTCCCTTTGATCTATCTCTGTACTTGTGTTGTGGTAACCATCAATGCTGTTGACAAGAAGAGTAAAATAATGTTACCAAACCTTCCCCAAAATAGCCTCCTCTCCACCACTCGAGAAGCCCTGTTTCAACACCAGCTGTCAACTGCCCACAGCAGGAAATGCTTCCTCCGGTGTGTTTTCCTCCTGAGGGACTGTTAACTCTGAAACATGCCATTGTGCAGAGCATGGATTCAATACACAAAAGGCTAAAAACTGCACAGCATCCTGTCCTTGCTATTCATAAAGTGAAGTCCTTCTCCCACTCTGTGTCATGGTGAGGGGCCAAATAGAAAAATGCTGGTGCCTAACCAGTAGTACCATAGTTGTAGCAGCCTAACATTCCCAAAAGCTGAGTCCTATTCCAAAGGTGAGCTTGCCTGAAAACAGAGCAATGGTTAGAGAGCTGATGGGCCAGTCCCTGCCTGGGAACAGGAGGAAATGAGATGACGAGCTATTTCCTTGCAGGAGTGCTGCTACATATCCAAAGCTGAAGGGAAGAGAGGTACCGAAGAGTTACAGTGACTTCTGCTAGCAGATTGTTTGTGCCACCAACACATTTCCATTTCCTACCTTAGAAAAAATGTCATGGCTGTCTGTTGGCTTTACTGATGTTGGTAATGTCCCTGCTGTCCTGCTCTTCTGCAGAAGGAAGCAGAGGTTAGTGAAAGTGGGCCACAAGGAGCTGCTTTCAAGCTGCCAAGGGTGTGAATGGGGTAAACACCAAGAAATGTCCTCCTGCTGCTTTTAGGGGTAAATACCAAGAAATGTCCTCCTGCTGCTTTTAGACAGAAGCTTACCCTTAGTCATCAATGAGGCACAGGTGCATAGCTTCCCAGCAGTCTGTGCCCTCTCTCGAGCCAAGGTAAATCCAAGAGAGTCTTTTCTGCCAGCTCAGGAGCCAGGGGATGTTTGAGCAAAGGTCTAGCTGATGAAAGAGGAAATCATTTCTCGATGCATGCCAAGGTTATAATTGGGGGGATATGCGCAACTGGGAAAAACCTAGACTTTTCTTCATTTCTCATGAGGAAATTGAGAAGCTCAGTAGCCAAATATCTGTTGGGAGAATCAAGAGGAAGCTGAGGTGTTTATTCGCCGAAGGAAATGGGAGGGCTCGGCTGCCGCAGTGGTGTCATTATCTGAGCGCAGGACAAGCACGGGACCGATAGGCCTGCGGTGACTCTCATCCTGTTGCCCTTACAGAGCAGGAAGTTATCATACAGCCCATGCTTGGCCCGCAGACATGGCCCGACCCTCGGTCCTGCCAGTGCCCATGCTGTGCTTAGAGGGTCACAGTCCCTGTGGGATTTTTTCATTTTATTTTTTTTTCTGAGCCACTGTTACTGCATCAAAGATCATGCATTTCTCATTGTGTGTGTGAGAATTGCTTCTCATCCATGCCCTCTGCAGCTGTCTTATTTAGCTTTTCCTGTTGACTGGAGGTTTGATTCCACTCTAGAGAAAAAATAAAAACACCAGAAATGCCTCTGTGTGAATCTCACCTATCCTCTTCTTCAGGTTAGTGGAAATAGTTCTGTGAATTTAGCAAACAGTGCTGTCCAGGGTGTTCTACTACCCAGAGTTTTTGTTTGTTTGTTTGTTTTTATACAGCTTTTGTCCTCCCAGAAGTTGCACATGATTCCAGGAGTATATTAAATCACATGATTATTATATGGTGCATGTGGTTTGTTCTTTCTTTCCCAGAAGAAAAAAATTACTTCTGTAATTTTGTGCTTTGATTTAGTGCTTTCAGCATTTTTAGGATGAACTTTTTCTGAGTATCCTTATTCCCACATGCTTATATTAGGGCTGCCAAGGATTGAGATAGTCCACCATTACATTGGGCAGATCATTTCATGGTCTAGGACAAGCTTCCAAAGTGACCTTTTCTCTCATACAGGAGAACATTAAATTTCTAGGGGGACATTACTGGCAGCAGAGAAGCTGTCCTCCACCTCAAAGCTGGAGACAGTCTTTCAGAAATGCTGGGCTCAGGCCTGTGACATGTCTTTGGCAGCTGGTATGGCCAAGCAGAGTGCAAATGGCCATGTCACAAAAGAATGGAAACTCCTAGACAACTGACGTGGAACAAAAATGCTATTTATTGGTACCATCTCACAATGCGTTACACACACAGAGGACCCAGGAACTTCCTGAAGTTATGAGTTAAATGAGTCTGCTGCAGTTCTTCAGCTTTAATCCCAAGCAGCTGGCAAATAGTTGCAAACTCTTCTACATTCTGCCCTTGGCCAACCAGCCAACTTTGCCCTTCAGTTTGGCATTGGGTCAGATATTGTGCTCTTCCCTGGTTATACCTGCCTGCCTGGTCTGAAGAACAACAATGCTTATCCATCTCTGGGACACTTCAAAGATTTGTTAAGTCAAATGTAAATGTTAAAGAAAAGACAGACAGCTATCTGGTGTCTTTTGTGTTGGGTTAATGCTCCTCTGAGAAATAACAGTGCTCTTGTGAGTATAGAAGGGAAAAGGGCGAGCATATGTGGTGTGATTGCCCTCCTTTGAATGGGGACTTGGAATGACAAAGCACCTGTGATACTGGGCCTAGGGCACATCACTGAATTGCTGCACTCATTTTTCTGTCCTTATTTTTTTTTTTTTTCCCCAGGACAGCTCAGCCTTCAAAACCCGTGAGACAATGCAGAGATGGTGCCCACAGAGCTGAGCCCAGTGTGGTGTGTGCTCTTCATCAGGTCTTCCAGGAGACGTTCCTGTCAGACCTGCCAGCTGAGCAATGCCACCTTCAGCACAGGAAAACAAACAAAGAAAAGCAGACCATGTTTTTACAGCCCTGTATGTAGCTGTACCACTGCCCAGTGCAGTAAGCCTGTGGCTTACCAGTGAGCTGTGTGCATTTCGGACAAGGATCAATGCCCAGGGTCACAGACCTTGTTCTTTATGCATGCATGAAAGATGTGTTGCCCTTCATCAGCTGATATATGCCCAGTGCTACAGAGCCTTTCTAGGACAATCAAATCATGCTTTTAAAGGATCTGCCTATTTACGCAGTAAAACCAGATCACATTATCGTAGCTCCTATCAAAGTCCAGGGAATATGTCCATAGAGCAGCATGGCTTGGCCTTTAAACAGGAGACTTCTTACAAAATCAAACAATGCCGCAAAGCCAGTCGCTTGTAAATAATTTATTTTACTTTGGTAACCATGGGAAAGGAGAGAGCAGAGCAGGAAAAGAAAGGGTACCTGTGTTTGCAGCCAGCAGCTTAGCAGCCACCAAGATTGGTATCAGCCCTGGAAAAATACCTGAGTAGGGATCAGAGAAAAAGTTGACAGCGACTGTACTTTGTGTGCAATCTGCCATAACAAAATGGGGTGCAAATGCCTTCCAAAGCAAACAGCAAACCTTCTCTCTTTAGAGACA
This sequence comes from Anser cygnoides, assembly GCF_040182565.1. Taxonomy (NCBI): domain Eukaryota; kingdom Metazoa; phylum Chordata; class Aves; order Anseriformes; family Anatidae; genus Anser; species Anser cygnoides. The sequence continues at coordinate 115,684,836 of NC_089873.1, read as the reverse complement.
CAGAGCCATGAGATGGGTGATGGCAGCAGCTCATGGCTGGGGTGGGTGGTGAGGAGCGCAGGGCAGTGGGAAAAGCTGTGCTCCTGCTGAGGAGCAGCTGCAGCCAACATCTTCACCCACACTCTCCAAACCTCTCTCACCTGTCCTGACCTCCAGCTCTCCCTGTGCTGGGGAAGGGGGACCCCTGGTCCTGCTGGATGCAGTTTGATGTGCTTTCTGTATTGCCCATATTGCTCTGGTCAGCCACCCTGACTTCAGTCCCGCTGGAGCAATGCGGTACTCCTCAACAACAGCCACAGCCGATCCAAAGCCAATGACTTGTACTTAAATTAATTCCACTGCAAAGAAGAGAAGAAACAAAAAACTTGAATCTAGACCCTTCTTAAGGTTTAACTGTTCCCTGTTCCTGGGAGGGTCCGTGTCCCATCGTGGTTCCTTAATAAAAACAAACCTGCTGCTTACATGTTGTTACCCAACCTCTTATGTCCCACCAGAAAGGCCTTTGAGTTCTGTAATCTCCTTTAGATCCTAAATTCTGCTGAAATATAGTTTTCAATGCACTGGAGACAAGACCTCTGAACCTAGTTGCTGATTATATTTTTGTGCAACCTTTAATTGTCTCATCCAGAAAACTGGTGGGTTGCTTCCCTGTTTTCCATGGATCCCTTAAAATTAAAATATATAATATTTGTTCCTGAACCCTGATACAGTTTATGTAGTCCTTCTTAACAACCTTCATAAAGTCATTAAGTTTGTTAGCTAATAATACATAGTTGGGAGTCATAAAATTTATTTAGATTAGATAGTTTAACCAAGTATGTGGAAAGTGATTAAGCACCCCCAGCCTGGATTCTGATAAGGTCATAGGAATTCCTTAAAATACAGGAAGTTTACTGGAAATCATTTTTGTTTTTAATCAAAGTAATATTCCTGCCAGCTCTGAGATATTTTGCCATAATGTGTTGACTTTCAAGAACAGCATACTTTGTTCCTTTGTTCCCGTCAAGCTGCAGTAGGCAAAGCTGTTCACGTTTTTTGTTCCTCCTGAACCAAAACAAGTCACTCAAGAGCCACAACCGGCTGATGTCCCAGGCATTGCAGAGAGACCTTTGGAGGCAGAGGGCTACTGAGCCCTGCAGTTTGTTCTGCTCATCGGCACTGGTGGTACGTCCCTGTGTTGTGTGTCAGGACAAGCCCTGAAGTCACCTTCAGGTCACAACTCACCTGCTGGGGTCTGTGCTGCTGAAGTGTGCCCAGGTGAGAGACAGATCAGAGCCACCTGGCAGCTCACCTGGTGTCAGGTTGCTTTGGGTGACTCTCTGAGTGCCACTGCTCTCATTTTTTGGCTCTTGGTTGAAAGGAAGGTTTTGCGATTAAAGCAGTTGCCTGGAAATCAGTGTCCTGGTTCAGTGTTGAGCTCTGCCACAGACTTCCTGAGATAGCGTGGGAAAGTCACTTCATCTCGCTGTGCTGCACAGTGTCTGGCTGTGCATGGGGGAGGGAAAGATAATCTCTCATTTCTTCCTCCCTTTGTTCATCTTGTCCTTTAAGACTGTAGCTTCTGAGGATAATGACTGTTTCTTATAGTCTGATTGAGTATCTAGGGTTTGGTCAGGGCCTGTAGATGATACTCTCATACAGACAATAAATAGTAATAAAGGTAGCCATGAAATTGATGTCTCCAGTTACAAACTAAAAGGATGTGAAGTAAATGTCATGTAGCTGAACTCCTGTGTCTGTGGAAACTGCTAGTTTGCTTGGTAATCTGAGCTCCTATGGTAGGTCAACGTGGTAAGTTCTTTTAACACTAAAAATGTCCCAGTATCTGAGCTCTTCTGAAAACCTCACGTCCTACAGTCAAGTGATTATAGTGAAGTCTCAGCTTTCACTGAAAAACAAGTTTCTCTACGTCCAGTGGTCCAAAGAAAAGCTTTAAAATATTAATTCTGAAGAGAGATGGAGAGCTATGGGGGAGTGAGAGTGAGAGTAAGAACAAGAGCAAGCAACCAAGAAAGCAAGGAAGAAGAAAAAGAAATAAAATACATAATTTCCCCCCCTTTTATTTTTTTATTTTTTAAATGTCTCGTGATGTTTATGCCACTCTTAAGATCTCTAGTGGCCTGATTCATGGTTTCTGAGTGGATATCTTTGGCAGCACAGGAATCTCATTTAAGACTTTAAACAATTATATACTCGGCCTCCAAAAAAAATGCTTGTGCTTTAACAAATACTGGAGAAGTGAAAGTTTTGGCTTATTTCCCTTTTGGATCAGCAATGGAATGAATGGAAAACTGGTGTGGTGTGCTGCACAGATAAAAGAGCAAACAAAATTGTTTCTAGCAATACTGGAGCACATCAGCAAGAAGGATCTGACGCATATTTCATCTGACGCTGCTGGTCTGTGGGCAGGTCTTATTGTTCCTGCCAAAAAGTGCATTTCTTCTATATGAGAGTTGCCACCCCAGGTAGTTTTCAAGACCCCATCTTCTTTTTGAGTGTGCTGTCAGATGTAGTGTTGTAGGTTGCTAGAGAAGGAGGTCTCCCAGTATTGAATAAAAAACCCTGAGACGTGATAAGCATCACCTATTTAGCCTGCTAGTGCAAAATCAAGCTCTAAGAGTAAGCAGCAATGAGTATTTATGATACCAATCTGCCAGCTGGCACAAGTCCCTTAGCCCAATTCCAGTACTGGGCATTGTCTAGACATTGCATGGAGGCGAGAAATCACAGTATCTTTTGAATATCAAGGGCTTTGATCCCCACAAGCAAACCTGTTACAGTGGATACTGTTCAGCATCAGAATAAGAAAATCATAAGGCTTGCGAAGGCTGGATTTAGGGCTTGACTTCAAGGTCTTCTGGTCATACCATAGAAATCAGTGGATATAAAGGGGATACTCTGAGTCCTGCAGGATCTGTGTTCTGCTTCACGTGTGCCCCAAATCCCAGGACAGCAGCTGTATGGGCAAGAATCATCAGACATCTCCATGAGTTTTCTGCTTCTCATGTATGAACATGAACTCTGTTTCGGGGTCAGCTTTGAGCCACAAACCAAATCTAAACTTAATCTGGACACAGACTCAGCCCCCTCACCCGTTCAAAACACTCAGGAATTCTAAAGGCAAATTTTGGAATTTTCCATGGTTTGTGATAGTCTCTGTGGAGCTGAGTGTGGGCAAAACAAGCACGAAACAAGGCTATTGAGGGCCAGATGAGTGGAAATAGTTATTTTCTTTGCGGGTAATACCTTGGAAGCCAATGAGGCTGCTCTCTAGGGAAAACATGGGAAATCAATGGCAGAATCTGGCTCTGTGTCTCTAACCTCCTGAAACTACAGGGTTCAGCAAATGTGCAAGAGGCAGAGCTAGCAGAGAGCACTAGGTGGGCTGCTGCTAGGCCATTGAAGACCTGTTTTCTCCAGACCTCAAAGATTATGGGGGAAAAAAGAAAGGGACTATTAGAAATTTCTGTTTGAGATTCCCATCCTTTGTATTGTCCTCCTCTAGAAGAATTTGCCCTGTGAGCATCTGCCAAAGTGCAACAAATTATCCAAAGTGGATAAAAGCTCTGGTTTATTCAGAGGTCCCACACAAAAAGCTTAGCCAACACCCTAAAATCAGCAAGTATAGTCGATTCCTACTTGGTGGGCTGTGTGACTGGTTACGTGGGCACAGGGCTGCCTCCCTGCCCAGGAATGCCTGTTACCCCATGAATCCTCAGCTGTTTGCAACTCAAATGCCACTTAGACTGTTTTTTCCTGAACCTATTTTCCAAAATTGTCAAACTTCAGACACGAAAAAAAACAGCAGTGGAACTGGTTTGCAAAGCACCAGGCAAGTTAGCCTAGCAACTGCTTCAGATATATATTGTACTTAGAGAGCACAAATGTTAGAATTCCTTGGCTGCTTTCTGGAGTCCTGGGTTTTTACCTTGGCTTCAGATCTGGATCAGACCAGAAGTGCTTGGGAGTTATTTTCCTTTATCAGCTACTTTACAGATAATTTACTAGCAGTCCAAGCTGCATATTTACTTTGAAGAGCAGAAACTTCATCTTACAGATAAGATTACTCCCCTTCAAGTAAATACTGGGCAGAACACAAGGAAGGCATGAAAACTGAAAAAGAAACAGGAAAAAGAGAAAGAAAAGCAAAAGAAAAAGGAAATGGTTGATCAGGTTATTAGATAGTTAGCTCAGGTTGAAGTACCTTCAAAATTGGTTGGAAAGGAGATTAGAGAAGGAAAAAGTTCATGACTTTATAAGACCAAGTGCAATACTCTACGCTGGCTTGGGATCCTTGCTGCATTCACCTGCCAAGCTCAGTAGTTTTAGGGACACTAAACGCTGAAAGGTAATTCAGAAGGAGTCAGGAGAGCTAGTGTAAACACTATTCAGCTAAATGGCTGAGTAAGTACCACTAAGTGGCTCTTCCGTGTAGCATCAGAAGTCTGTAGCCAAAACTCTAGATCAGAAAACTTAAAGCCCTGTCTATAAGCCTCCTCTCTGGAGGGGATGCTGCAGTACAGGGCAAGTGCCAGGCATATGCACGGATCCTGTTAAGAAGTTTTTGGAGGAATGAGCTTTTCTAACAAGCTATGTTGGAGAAGATGCCGTGGGAGGCATGCCAGGGTTGGGAACCTGGAAGAGAAACAGAGCAATGACGAGCTGCATCAGCTGCAAACCTGGGTGCCGTGTTTCCATGCGCTTGGCTACCCTGGTGACAGACACGTTATAAATACCTCAAGACAGACCCATTTTGGAGGGGTGTCTGCAGCTGTGGGGAAGCTGCAGATCAGAAATTCCAACTGACTGGTCACAGGCACGAAAGATATTTCCCAATGCCACTCCACGCTTGGGGGGGTTTTCTTAAACAGATGAGACTTCACTGGTCTCATTAAATCACTGTTAGCAAGGCTTGTGAGGGCTGTATTGAGCCTGAAATCTGATTGCTGATGTTGTCAAAGCCTATATGATGTAATGCTTGCCCTTGGAGCAAAATAACAAGGCTAGGAGAAAGCTGATTGTGGTTGAAGAGGTAAAGGCTTGAACTGGCTGTTTAATGGAATCACTGGGTTGTGAAATGGAGGGCCAGCAGCAAGAGCTCACACGTGCACCTAGCCAGCAGGCCACACAGGCTAAAATGTGCTTGGAGGGCTTATGTCACCCATGGACATTACTCAGCAGAAGACTGCAGAGAGGATTAAGTCACTACTACAACCTCAACTTATATTTGGGGAGATTAAACATCCACGTTGAATAGCACACTTTAAAATTACATTTAACGTTCAGTACAATGTCTGAACAATCCCCACCCATTTGTTCTTGTGCTTTGTGCTCCTGAACAAGGGACCATCACACAACCTACAGTGCCCACCTCACGGGGCTCAGAGATGTTAACAGCACTCTTCACCACACAGGTGAGCCAGATTTTATCGTGATTTATAAGTCTCCCAGATCCAAAACCTTTTCAGGATAAACTGATATTATGATAAATGTAATCATGAATACCTTTATAGTCCGAAATCATTTCTATTTTTGAAAGGTAAGCATTTATAGCTCTGACATTTTATCTAACTCTGTTCCAAGCACTACAATACGCAGAACAAAATCAAGGCTTTGTTCCTGTTCAAACAATGGGAAGTACAGGAAATGATGCAAAACCACACTGGAGCATACATATTCCCCTTCATGAAGGCATGAATGAGAAATCACCAGGCTGAATCATTTCTGTCTGATAAATGACTGTGTTAATTAAACTTAATCACTCTAGCATAGCTCCTTATACAGCTGTTAAATTGTTACCAGTATGCTAATGATCACATTTACAAAAAGTAATTGGGCTACCTTTTTATTAACATTATTAGAGATTTCCACCCATCACTAACTTGTTCCTTCCACCACCACAGATCTCTCAGATTTGCCAAATGCCAGATTAACTATTTACGGGGCTGCTGTCTGCCTAAAGGGGAAGAAATATCCAGACTGAACTGGGGAGCAGGTGTAATAGTCATTTTTAATAGGGTTTTTCCTCCTCGCTGGTCACTGGTTGTGTTTATAATTAACAAACAAGAATGAAATAGTGAAATATTCATTTGCTTCCCCATAAATGCCTTTTTTCTCCACTATCAAAAAATTCCTTCTGCCCAGACTGATATTAACAAAAGGCCTATAAGTGCTTTTGGGGCTCTGAATCCCCTCACTACCTCCTTTTTCCAACAAGTAATGTATATTTTTTTCATATATGTTTTATGCATTCATAAAAAGCTCTAACCCACTTGACATCTGTTATCTGGATTAAGGCTTTTCATTCCGCTGGCCAAAAAGGGATGGAAATCTGTGGAGCATTTCATTTGCCACAATCCACACATGATGGCTATTTGTCAGGTTGCTAGTATGAACAAATCCAGAAAAATAAAATAAAATAAAATAAAATAAAATAAAATAAAATAAAATAAAATAAAATAAAATAAAATAATCAGTCATTCTAGGAACTTAAATACAAATCCAAAAAAAAAAAAAAAAAAAAAAAAAGTCCTTCTATATAATGCTCTCCCTATATATTATTTTTGTCTGTGCGATCTTGCAATTATAAATGTTGTCATTACAGCCCACGTCTTGCTTGCTTGAATAACTGAGCAAGGGATTTATCACCAAGCCTTCTAGAAGGTAGAAGACAAAATGTAATGCTTCGTAGGTCTCTGAATTCAAATGTCTGAACTGAAACTGGTCAGTATTGAGCCAGCTCAAAATCACTGCTACATTTACCAGAAGTAGTAATGTCCAAAGTTGTTTCCGTCCTGCTCTTTTACAAGTCATGTGATTTCATTTCTCCTCTATCAGCACTGTAGTAAATGAGAACCAGACTTGTAATCATACAATCAATTTTATTATATTGCTACTGTGTGAAAAGGAAGGCTTCAAAGATTAAGCAGCATTTTAGATAAGGAGGCTGAACATGTAAGCAAACCATGACTGCTTCAACAACGGCAAAGAGGGAACATTTAAATAAATGATTGTGGAAAAGAACAATCTTACATAGTCAAAATGTAATTGGAGGCATAACATGGCCGATATGCTGATGGCCATGAAAATTTAATTTACATTCTGAACCACTGAATGAATTATGCAGCCTCTGATCATTGCAGAACAAAGTTTATAGGCCAGATTCACTGTTGGCACAAGCAAACAGAGTTACATTGGCTTCCATGGTGTTGTCATCATTTGTTCCAGCAGTGAGCTTGGCTTGCCATCCCTTCAGTGCAGATCCAGAGTCCTTTCAAGTCAATGGAAAGGGCCCTTGACTTCAAGGGACTTTGGATCATGCCTGATGTACCATGTGTTTTGCCAACTGGATTAGTTATACTGCAGAGCACCATGTACATACACATTCAGTGTCGTGACACGTACTGACCCAGGAGTAGGACTGGCAATGAATCCCTAGCAGTGAGTACTCTATTTCTGTATCCCAGGGCTGCATTCGGCACTGGTCTCTTCACATTTAGAATATTTCCACATAGTGTCCAGCCCCTCTGTTTGCTTGCAATTTAATTCCTTCCAGCATTTTATCCCATCACCTCGGCACATTGCTCTGTAGTAGCTGCCTGAAAATTGAGGCTGTTTTAGATGAAGCTTCACTGGAAAAGATGTGGTTATAGGCTTACATATCCTTGCCCTGCACCAGCTGTCTCTTCTCTAACCCTAGCTGTGAACATAATTTTCCTAAGAAAGCTCTCTGGCAGAAGTTAGGCAGGAGAAGAATGACAGAGAGCATGATTGTGCATTTTAACCATGGGTTAGTAGTGTTTAGTTGCAGAGCTTGCTCTTGTCAAATACTGTCAAACCTGGGTGGGGAAGGTACATATGAGCCATGCAATGACTCCAAATATCACATAACTGAAGAAATGCAGAGGGAGTCCAATGAAGCACAAAGTGCTTCACAGGTTCTGCTTCCTAGTGACTTGGTGGGGCACCTCAAATCACATCTCTGGACAAGTTCAGGATACATCACTGGGTGGCTCGTTCTAGTCCTGGAGACCGAGCCACAAGCCTCAGTACCTGCAGTCCACCTGTGCTATTGGCAGGCTGAGGGAGAAGATGGTTTTTATTTGTCCATCTCAGCACAACAAATATGTGTGAGAGAAGTAAGCGAAGGAGAGAGAGAGACTGAGTAGACATATAGAAAAATGAGAAGAGAGAGTATGCTAACAGGCATGAGTGGCAGCACAGTCTGATCAAAAGAACTGAGGAGAATAAAAAAATTGCTGGTGACAGTGGTGTTTATCTTGATGGATGAACATCAGTGTGAACTTCAACTGTCTCCTGGGTGATAAGAGGATATGATAGAAAATCTGACATATGCTATGTCTCAGGGAGCATCAAATGTATTAAAAAGATTTACATACTTAATGTGACCTAATTGCAGCCTGAACTGCGATTGAAACTGATTTTCAGCCTGAACTAACTAAAACTCAAATCTCCATCTTCCACACCTGGCACTGACATTCTGGGTTACCCTTTCAATTTTGCTATTCTGCACCTCAGTTTCCCAGCTACAGAGAAGAATGACAGTAGATCATGCTGGATGTTTTAATAAGGAACTAAACAACCTCCTTCTGTACAGCAGAGCAAAAGCAAAATAGGTAGCCACTACTATTCAGCAACTGTATTCAGGTATGAGATGGATACTTGGTAATGGGATGTTGATATCAGATTGCAGGTTTAAAATAGACCCTTTCAGAATATGAAAACCCACAGATGGACTTGTGAAACACCAGTTCTATAACTGATCATGGATTAGCAATGAAATCTAAGTTCAAATTCCAGTTAAAAATCTAAATTTACGGTTATAAAGTATAATGTTTAAACAAACCTGAATCTGACACCAACTTATCATTGCAAAACAGAATTAGAGCTGGCCAGAGTTCTTATGGGTTAGCATGAAACTACTGGAAGTTTAAAGCTTTTTCATGTTTTGTCACAATCTCGATAATGGGCTTATTATGGGGGTTGTAAAATTTCATTACAGCACATTCATTTCTTGAACAAAATGAGACTCATTTTTCCAGTGGAAATAGCCTGGTCTTCATGATGCTCCTCTCTGTGCCAGAGAAGAGGTTCAGCTGGTTTCTTGGATCAGCTCTATGGCCTCTTTGCAACGCCAGAATGCTGCAGAAAGGGAAACTATGGAGCCAAGAATTTGGCCTCTGGATTTCAGTGACATTAACACCCAGAAAGAATTCCTGGGAAGGACTACTTCCATGAGTGAAACTGGAGCCATTCCTCACAGTCTGGGACTTGTCTGCACATGAGAATAAATGCATCTGGAATAAGAGAAGCTGTAAATTTAAAATGGGAGTGTGGTAAAATGGAGTAAGTCATGTGGCAATGCGATTATTTCTTTTTGCTTTCTGGTGGAAGCAGTCATGAAAGTCAGTTAAGTTGATGCAGGGAAAGACACATTTCAGTCTCCCAGCATCCATGTGTACTATCGTTCTGGACTGAGTTACTCGGAGCTGTTAAATGACTGTGCTGGAATAACTCCTCCATGCGTAGACAAGCCCTCTTTTTCTGTAGAACTGAGAGAAGTCTATCCGGGAATAAATTCAGCTAGCTTTTCTTCACAGAACTAAAGATCTGCCTGGGTCTGCAAGTTGAGTATAAATATAATTGCCAGGATGAAGCAATCAGTGCTTCATAACTAGATGCTTTGCAGCCTGCTAAACTTTGTCAAAGTATCAGCTGAAAGATTCAACCATTTTTGCCTGGATCACTGCTTGTAAATGTCTTATTACCCCAAATAAATTTTGAGCCGCTGTTCTACCTTTTAAGCAATAGGCTTGAAGGAGAAAAGATCAGCTGTTTTATTTATCCAGGTATAGGTCAAAATATGGTTTAGGGCAATTTTCTAGGGGAAAGAAGGAAAGAAGGAAAGAAGGAAAGAAGGAAAGAAGGAAAGAAGGAAAGTGAGAAGGAAAGAAGGAAAGAGAAGGAAGAAAGAAGGAAAGGAAGGAAGAAAGGAAGGAAAGGGAGGAAGGGAGGAAGGAAGGGAGGGAGGGAGGGAGGGAGGGAAGGAAGGAAGGAAGGAAGGAAGGAAGGAAGGAAGGAAGGAAGGAAGGAAGGAAGGAAGGAAGGAAGGAAGGAAGAGAAAGAAAGAGAGAAAGAAAGAGAGAAAGCAAGCAAGAAAGCAAGCAAGAAAGCAAGCAAGAGGAAAGAAAGCGAGAAAGAAAGTGAGAAAGCGAGAAAGCGAAAGAGACAGAGACAGAGAGAAAGAGACAGAGAAAGAGACAGAGAAAGAGACAGAGAGACAGAGACAGAGACAGAGACAGAGACAGAGACAGAGACAGAGACAGAGAAAGAGAAAAAGAGAAAGAGAAAGAGAAAGAGAAAGAGAAAGAGAAAGAGAAAGAGAAAGAGAAGAGAAAGAGAAAGAGAAAGAGAAAGAGAAAGAGAAAGAGAAAGAGAAAGAGAAAGAGAAAGAGAAAGAGAAAGAGAAAGAGAAAGAGAAAGAAAGAGAAAGAGAAAGAGTGAGAGAACGAGAGAATGAGAGAAAGAAAGAAAGAAAGAAAGAAAGAAAGAAAAAGAAAGAAAGAAAGAGAGAAAGAAAGAGAGAAAGAAAGAGAGAGAGAGAGAAGAAAGAGAGAAAGAGAGAGAGAAAAAGAAAGAGAAAGAAAGAAAGAAAGAAAGAAAGAAAGAAAGAAAGAAAGAAAGAGAAAGAAAGAAAGAAAGAAAGAGAGAAAGAGAGAAAGAGAGAAGGAGAGAGAGAGAGAAAGAGAGAAGAAAGAGAGAAAGAGAGAAAGAAAGAGAGAGAGAAAAAGAAAGAAAAAGGAAGAAAGGAAGAAGGAAGAAAGGAAGAAAGGAAGAAAGGAAGAAAGGAAGGAAGGAAGGAAGGAAGGAAGGAAGGAAGGAAGGAAGGAAGGAAGGGAAGGAAGGAAGGAAGGAAAGAAAGAAAGAAAGAAAGAAGAAAGAAAGAAAGAAAGAAAGAAAGAAAGAAAGAAAGAAAGAAAGAAAGAAAGAAAGAAAGAAAGAAAGAAAGAAAGAAAGAAAGAAAGAAAAAGAAAGAAAGAAAGGAAAGAAGGAAGGAAGGAAGGAAGGAAGGAAGGAAGGAAGGAAGGAAAAGAAAAAAGAGAGAGAGAAAGTGTGCTTTACATTTAGATGCAGCTAATTTGAAGAGGAAAGTGAGTCTCAGTTCTGAAGCATTAAATGTTTAGGGAAGGTGTTTATCTGTTTCTCTCTTTCTTGCCTGTATTTGGTAAACGTTTCCCTATTTTTTTTGCCAGCCATAAGCTGTCACAATATGCATGCAATTCTTCAGTTTTATAGATGCTTTGTGTTCATACAGAGCTGGTAGGGATGTAGTTTATTATTCACTGCTGTTTCTGGGCACTAGGTTTGCAGAATAGATCCTCTCAAAATGAATTCACAGAATAGAGGAAAGGAGAGAGAGAGAGAGGGGGAGAAACATGGGGACCTCACTTAAAACAACGCTTAACCATTCTGACCTTCCCTGAGTGCCTAGCAGTCCTGTTTCAGGGCTGAAGTGAGATAATGATTCTGTCACAAGAATATTAGTCAGACGCACTTTGGAAATGAACATTGCCTAAACCTTTGTTTTGCACAGGAAAACAGCTATATATCTAAAGCTTTACATGAAAACCTACTCTGACTTGCAACAAGAATCTTTCATAGGCTATGAATATATGAAAATATATTCTTTCCAAACTTTGCCTACCATCAGGGTAGCATTTACAATACTTTCTTCTGAAAATAACAATCTGTTTTTTTCCAATAAATAGCAAGATTGGCCATTTAGCATGATTCACCTAATTCATTCCAGATCTTGGACTTTGGTATTTATTTTGAGATATTTCTTATTTTGGAGCAGAGCGAAGGGTACATTTCACAGACCATTTTACCAATTTCATTGGGTAAGGAATGAATAACAATTCCATAACTTGAAAATTGTTGTTTAACCACAGCTGTTAAGTGAAATCTTACTCTGCTGATGATTCAAGTACATATCTTTGTTGTAAAGGAAAAATAAATAATTGTAATCCTAACAAGCACCAGATAATTAGATGCTTAATATGAGCAGAAGAAGGGAGAAGACATTGAAATAGATCTATGGGAGGTGAACAATTTGTAGTGCAAAAGCAATTAATGAGTACTGGAGTCATTTGACCCCATTAAATCTTTTCCTCAAATACCTCGTCCCTTTTTAACAAAGAGTAAATCAGACTACTGTGTTTTACTTCAAGACTAGTGTTTTCCCAAGAAAGACTAGGTATACAGTGATGGTGTCTGAAGACAGCTTTGAGTTGATGCCCCCATCAGACACTTTTGGTGTGCATGAAAGTCAGCAAAACAGAGCACAAATCTTGTACCCCCACAGTCCAGTATCTTAACACCAGCTTAAGTCCATGTGCTGGTTTTGGTGTCATCAGAGCCTGCCACACATTTGAATCTCAGCTGGAGCCACGGTAGTGCCACACACTGCTCTGTTCTGCTGTTGGTTCTGAGGATGCTGATCCTGAGCAAAGAAGCAGAGCAGGCAGGTAGAGCAGCACAGTCTTAGTCCCGTGCAAAAGATTCATGACAATGTGGCTGTCAGAGTCATAAATCTCATGTCCTAAAGAGTTTTCCTCTCCTCAATACCATTAATGTCAGCTATCATGTCATATTTTGTGTGGATAAACATTTACAGGGGATAGTAAAGAAGGAATGAATTTAATAGTTGTGTGGTATTGCGAGGTGCACAGCGATCAGTGTACAATTTACTGTTATGAGGAGATGCAAAATGCATACATGTACTGTGCTACTTGTGGAATTACATTGTTTTGCTGTGTGTACTGTATGCTAACAGGACAGGACAGCTCTGAACAGTCTTTGCTGAGAGAATATATGACATCCTGGAAGGGCTCCGAAAGCCCTTTCAAACCATTTAGATACAGGATGTTCAACCAGTACCTATTGCATTGAAAGGGCTCTGCTCTGGTAACCTAATATTTGCAGAGAGTATCTGCTGGAGGCTGAGCAGCCAAGTTAGGGAAACATTCCATTATTTACGTAATCCCAGCAACACAGGGGTGACTGGGACATGACCGTTTTGCAGCCAGTGTATGTAAGCAAGAGCTAGAGCATACACTATGCCTTTTCAAGCTTCCCTCCACTATGGATTTCATAGAGTCATCACAGAGTCTTACCTGATCTCTTGCAAGATCAGGCTGTCATCAGACTAACACTGAGCACATTCAGAAGTCATCAGGAACGTTTGTTCAAATACAAAACGCGCATTCACTTTTCCCAGTCCCTTGTGTCACCTCAGCAAATTGGAGAGGTGGGTTTTTTGTTGGTTTGGTTTGGGTTGGGTTGGTTTGGTTTGGTTTGGGTTGGGTTTTTTTGACCTGCTATCCTATAGAAGTGGCAAATATTCGGTTGTACTGGTGAGTGTGACTGTGCATAGGTGTTTGGTGTTTCTTTTCTTTCTGATTTTTCATTCTGCACTCCCCTACTTATATCTTTAAGACCTAATAGTTATTTGCCCTGCTACCTCTATTCAGAAAATTGGAGAACCACATTTTTCCAGAGACCTTTATTCCAAACCTCCTCCTGCTGTCATATTTTTGGCTTTCCACAAACACTGGCATCATTTTGGAAGATGAAAAGAAACACTTATGAAGAATGGTGGATCTGACTCTGGCATAGCCAGCCTGCAGTCTCTAGGGGTTCATTTCTTCCCTTTCTAAGTCATTGCAAGGAAGCAGCAGAATTGAAATTATGTGTCCTCAATCACCTACTTCCACAGAAAGAAAGAAAGAAAAAAAAAAAAAAAGGAACAATGAAGTATTGAAGCCACAGCCAAAGCAAACAGTTCAGAAACAGTCCATGAGCTGAAATATGTTCCCATTCAGATGTGGTCTGTACAAGTTCAAATAATTAAAGTGACTCTAAAAATGATGTTCTCTTCACTGATAACACACGAGCAAAAGAAATATAAACATATCATATTCCTCAGTAAATTAATATATGTATATATTTAACTTACCATGGTTATTTTCTTCTAAATGATACAATGCCTGGAATGAAGGATTTACTTTAAGGGTGTGCCCATGCTCTTAGGGCACACAGAGCATAGGCCTCTAACACTTTCTTTGGGTCCTGAAAGTTTAGATTTCAGGTTTAATTTGGACTTGTTTATAGAGTTAGTACATTTGAGAAACCAGCATAATCATCCAACTCAGCAGATCCCAAAGCAATATCTTCAGTTTGTGAGACAGGGAGAGTAAGGAGAAGATGCTACTGCTGGCTCTGTAAGGATCTGCCCTACTGGAACTGTGGGTGCTCTACCCACGAAGACATAGAAACAAGCAGCCAGAAGACATGAAGGCTCTCATGCACTCAGTCACCAAGTGGGCAGAACAGTCTCTACATATGTGTAAGGTAACTTTATGATGACCACGGTAGCTTTGCTTTTTGGTTCTCCATCCTTTCAGTCCTCAGCTGAGGTAAATCACAACAGTGGTGTTTACACAACTGGAAGAACTGACCACAGGCAGTGAGAGGTGGTGGTTTTGCTGGTGATTTATATCAGATCCACGTTATGACATTTCTCTATGGCAGTTCAGTACTCTGCAGCTAAACATGTTGTGCCAGGGTACTTTCTGCTCTGTCCTTAAATTTAGATAGGGCAATGGGAATTAAGCTTACATGAAAGCAGGAAGGAGAAGTACAGCTCACTGCAGAGTAAGACTGTTCTGGAGTTGGAGTGAATGACAGTGCATTATATAGTATACTACTGTATACATGTGATACTATCGCACAGTCTCTCACTACCTGATGAAGGCTGGATTCACTTTATCAAAGATTTCTGGTGTGTAGTTTTATTTTATTTTATTATGTTTTTTTTTTTTTAATTACAATTTTGTAGGACTGAAAGTTCAGAGAGAATCACTTCTGTGATGTAATACTTCTTTCCAACACTTTTGCTTATGATGACTATTCCCTTCAGGATAACTTAATGACTGGATCGGATTAGTGATCCCAACAACTGTACTCTGGGATTGGTGTACACAAGTACATAAGTCCCTGCCTGCTTCCTTAGGTCAAAAAGTTCAAATCCTAAAAAATTACTGCTTCGTATCTGTTTAAGCCTAGAGCAGCCAGGTCTTTAGGTTTCTAATTGGCTGCCCCAGAAGTTCCCACACAACTGCATTGCTACAGCTGGATAGCCACAGGACTTCCTGGATATGACAATCCAGAAATATACAGGCTTTTTGGGACTTGACAAATGTGTCCACTGCAGGGTTCAAGACATTAGTTTTTTTTAAGGTATAACCAAGAAAGTGCAATTACAAAAAAAAAAAAAAAAAAAAAAAAGTTATTGAAATGGATAGAATGCTCTAATGCTCTCCTGGAAGACACAAATTGCCAGGTCTATTTCCATGGATGGGGATAGGATAGGATAGGAGGGAGGGTATCAGTTCAGTTCATCACGTACTCCTGGAGAAGAGCCAGCTCACTTGTCGTTGGTGAAATCTGTTCTAAAGTCATTATACTGTTTAGAGAATGACTTTTGGAGTGACTGTGTAACTGTGATATGATCCTACCTAGATAAGAAAGAACTAGAGTAGATATTTGATTGTTGAACTATGGAGTCTAAGATTTGGCAGAAGAAGAGTTAAGATGCCTGCACACTTTCACCTCAGAACATCCCAGAGCAGTGTTCTTTGAGTTGTAGGACATGAACCTGAGGTCTACAAAGTGACTACAAAACTTCACTGAACAATCACAATTCCTGCCAACAAAACAAGCAATCAGATAAAATGAAAGAAAATTGAAAATGAACGATCAATAATTTAAATGTTATCATCCTCTATAGGTCGTTGCAAATGAAAACTTGTATGACAACACTGCATAGTATCACCTGGAAATTCCAAAAATGCTAGGCAGGCCCTGCAATTACAATGATTTGAGAAACCTTACTTGAATGGTAGTAGGTAGGGAACCTTTTTGATTATGGGTTAAGTCTCTCTCTTCAGGCAAGTACCTGGATCTCTGACTTCTCACAAGTGTACTGGGTCTGGCTGGGATGTTAACTTTCCCTGCAGCAGCCCATACAGTGCTGTGCTCTGCACTTGTAGCTAGAAGAGCAGTGGTATCACACCAGTGTTGTGTCTGCTGCTGAGCAGTGCTGGCACAGCATCAGGACTCTCTCTAACCCTCCTAGGGGATGGGCAAAAAAGCGAGAAAGAAACATCACCAGGGCAGCTGACCTAAACCAACCAAAGGGATATTCCATACCATATGATGTCACACTCAGCAATAAAAGGTGGAAAAAGGAAGAAGAGGGGTGGGGTGGGTTCTCGTTGCGAAAACTTCTGTCCTCCCGAACACCGGCTACGTGCATTGAGGCCCTGCTTCAAGGACGTGGTCAAGCATCGCTCATTTGTGGGAAGTAGAGAGTAATTTCTTTCCTCTGCACTTCCACATAGCCTTTACTTGTTTTGTTTTGTTTTCTCCTTCCCCCTCCCCCCCCCCCCCCCTTCCCCTTTCCCTTTTTTCTCTTTAGTTAAATTGTTTGATTAATAATAATCTTTCTTTAATAATTATTATTTTTTTCCTTTAATTAAATTATACTTATCTCAACCCATGAGTTGTTCTTTACTTTACTTCTTCCCCTCCTCATCTAAGGAGCGGGAGTGAGAGAGCAGTTGTGGTGTTCAGCTGCCTAGCACGGTAAAACCACCACAACAAAACAGCTAACAATTTAGGTACAGGAGAGTTTTAAGCCTCTTATTCAGCCTCACCTCTTCCCACCACCTCCCCGCACCCCCAACACCCCCACAGTCTACATTCCCTCCTTGGCATTCACTTTTGGTGCCACTGGTAGGTCTGCACTCAACTTGCCGAGTGCTTCTTTCGTAATCAAACTAAATTCACTTATAGTTTACGATATTGTATTGTAGATTCCACCAGGCCATACAGGGCTGCAAAGCTAGGCCCAATAAGTATGATGATACCAAAAGTCCTTTCATCACTGCAGGCCTTGGTGGCTCTCAGGTCAAGACATGGACCTCAGACCCCAAAATTGTGCTTAATACAGCTTTTCTTTGCCAGAGCTTTAGAGAAGTAAATCCTCTAGAACTCGTGAGGTTGACAAAGTGGTACAAATCAGAAAAAAAAAAAAAAAGTCTCATTAAGAAGCCGACCTACACATAACTGGTATGTTATATGGACACCACTGCTACCTGGTTTGCTCCCCTTTATCTGACCACTGTAGTGATGTGCTGAGTTCCTTGTTTGTGTGCTGAATGTAGCTGCATATGCCAAGCATTCAGCTCTTTCAACATCTCCAAGGTACCACACCCTCTCCCTGTGCCACAAAGAGATCAGGAGCTGCTCAAATTAAATTCCTTTATTAATGGAATGGTTTTAATAGACCAAAAATGAAATGGATGAAAGGAATGCTTGTCCTTTATGGTTGCCAGAAAAAGTAAATATTGTCTACAGACATTATACAGATTTCTTTTAACCACATTAAATAAGGTCTACAGCAAAGCAAGCGATCTATAGAAATGTATTGTTATGCTGCTGTTACAAACTATCTACATTGAATAAAAAAATGGTGTCTCAAAGTCAGTTTTAACCTCAGTTGATTACTGTCATGATTTTGTGTAGCTTGCCCTCATCTCCCCTTTTTTTGCTATTATACATAAATCAGCCATTAACAAGGTTTTAAAAAGTGAGCGATCAAAAAACAGGTTGTGTGTAGCAGAAACAGAGAGCTCCCTTCCCCACCACCCAGCACAACTACTCTGTCACCTTCCTTTAAGATTTAAGAAGGAGTTTATCACTTCCCTGCAGGCTTTTCCCACAGTTAAAGGTTTGTCTCTCCAATCAACTTATTTTCCATGCCAGAAATTCCCACAAAGGTAATAACTGGTATGAGAATATACATACTTTAAATATACATATTTTAACAGAGCATATTTTCTTTTAGCAGTACGGTGTGCTGTCTCTGTGAATGCGTTCACAGTAAAACCAAGTCAAATAAATATTTGAAGGAATCAGCAAAGTGCATCCAGTTTCACTTTCCAAACAGAAAGTGATGTGTCTGCTTTTAGTGGTGGTATAAAGCAGAGATTTAATACAAATCCAACTTTGCTAAGTCAAGATCATGAACAAAGAAATCCCAACTAATTACAAAATATTTGATTAACAACTCATCCAAACAAAGGGATAGGTTTACTCTACACCAAAGCTATTTTCTGAAAAGGACTTCACTGCTGGCTTTATAACAGACATAAAGCACAGAAAGAATGTTTTCTCAGTTTGCAGAAAGGATTAATCAGGATAGTTTGTCCACTCAATCAAACATTACTCTGCTGTAACAACATTGTTCTCAGTTCCCTCTCTCTTTGATCCTCCTGCCTGTATTTCTCCTCTAATTTTTGTTTTTCAGAGTCCATACTATAAAAAGAAGAATCTGTGCTTCTCCTAATCTTCTCAAACTGACTGAAATCTGCAACATACTTTCCATTTGGAGAGAGGGAAACCACAGGCACGAATTCGTAACCCCAGTGGATCTCCTCAGGGATGTAGGAAGTCCTGCTTTGACAGACGGCACTGGTGGACTCCACTGTGGCGTTCAGGAGCACCACAAGCTCAAAGTCCTTCTCCTTGAGATTTTGAGGTGTGAGATCTCTTAAAGGACTGCTTTCATCCAAAATATGGTAGAACGTTAAAGGCAGAATGAGAAATGGACTTTCTGAAGAGGAGTCAACATTGAACTTGACACTGGCTTGATTCAGCAGGATTCTCTCCCCTTCTTTGGTTTCGTATGTCTGAAGAAGCTTCCCAGACAGCTGACACTGTATCAGAAGGCTCTTCCTCATATTTGCTACTCTGATCACCAGGCAAAGTTCTCCGTTGTGTTTAGTAATGACAGCACAGTGGCTGAACTTAATAGTCTCTGCCCTTTTTTTAGGTCTTGCAATTTTGGCCAGAAAGGTACCTGTGATGAAGATTTCAATCAAGGTGGTGATGACCAGTTGGGCCACAAGCAAGAAAATGGCATGCGGACACTCCTCTGTAATGAAACGAAATCCATAGCCAATGGTCGTCTGTGACTCCAGAGAGAAGAGGAATGCCCCCGTAAGAGAGTCTACATTCTTGACGCATGGCTCCCTCTTTGGGGTGAACTTGTTTATTTCTAAATCGCCATGAAGGAATGCAATGGCATAGTAGATAACTCCAAAAAGGAACCAGGTCATAACAAAAGTAGCAGCAAATAAGGTGAGTTTGTACCTCCACTTCATGTCTATAACTGTAGTCCACAAATCTTGAAGGTAGAGTAGATAAATGCCATCAACTTTGTCTATCCGCACGTTGCTGTGACCGCTTTTGGACATCACACGGGGTTTGTGTGCTTTGAGTGCAGTGTCGATGCCTCCATTAACCAGTGGGATGCGGGACATATTAATCTGTGTGGCTTCCATTCTCACGGCTTCAGTCCTAAGGAGAGAAGAAAAGAAGACTGTTACTTAAAGAAATCAAAACACATAACTGTTTCTGAAAAGCATTTATAAATGTTGATGATACAAACATAATTTAAACACAGCAGTAGTGAATAAAAACAGCTGGAATATAAAGTTACCATCATACAATATCTGACATTAAAAATAATTTGATATTATTTTTTTTTCCAGAAAACAAAAGAAAACAAAACATTCTTTGATTCTGGTGACTGCCAAATATGGAGAAGTAGGTTTACTTTATGATAGCCTGCAAAAGAAATTTGACCAAGCTGAAATTTTATATTAGTACTTTATTTCTGTAAAATACTTTTTTTTTTTTTTTTCCTTACGTTTCTCTAGAGAAGAGGCTCTTTTTGACTACTGCAAAGGTTTTCTTTAGTGCCCTGAAGAGAGACATCTGATCAAAATTAAAGTCGCGTCAGTGCTTGGTTTAGAACGCAGATCCAGTACACCACCTCTGTCTCTTCCTGTGACAAAGGCAAAATGAGCCAGACCAGCTTTCACTGTGAACAATTAACTTCCACAAGTGATTTACTCAATCGGATCTGGCTCTTTGTTGCAAACCTACAACTGATCTACAGGGAAACAAAGCAGACCTGAACACATCAAAGTTGAGTTTCGGAACGGAATATTTACACCTAAAAATGCTTCGAAACTGTTTGTATTCTATAGTACTCTGACTTTAAGCAGTCTAAGGAAAAAAAAAGGAGGCGATTCACAAAGTCAGCATTCTTAGCTGTGGGCCCTGACCTGCGCGAACCCAGCAATCATTGGACCACCCGACTCCTGAAGTTTGTTTACTGTTCATCGGTCCGGATGGAGAGTAAGTGTGCGGACACTCAGGACTGAACAAAGCCCACAGAGTGAAGCAGAACGGTGCTTGTGCCAGCTTGATGAGGCAAGTAACAAGACCCGGCTTGCAGGACTAGACAGTGGTTACATAGAGCAAGGACAGTGCATGTTATAGTCGTTTCCAACAACAAAACTTCCTGCTGAAAAAAAAAAAAAAAGTAACGAAGAAAAAAAACATCCCATGCATCCTTTGTGCTTTGGCAGGTCATACAAAAAGCATTGTTTTGTTCCATTGTTTTCCTCAAAAAGCTCCTTAAGTAAGTGATTCGTTTTTTTGAACCACCAAAAAAATTAAAAAGTAAAAAAGAACATCTTCCTTATAGCTACTTAAAAGAAATTTGCAGGAAATACAAGATATATTTGTGTTACACACATGTGCCAGCCCAGGACATCAGTGTGATTGCTCACTGAAGTACCTTTCCTGTTATGTTAATTAAAGAGAATTTTTGTTTATGACTATACCCATTACAGTGTTGCAGGTTTTCTGGGAAAGGGTAATAAAACTTAACCCCCATTAACACCTGCAGCTCATTCCAGTTTTGGTTTAACCACCACCATTTCTCTTTTGTCATCTAAGTGCCATTGCCATGTATATATATATCTGTATCTATAAGAAAGGAATTTATCAATGATCCCAGTAGGAGATTCCTTATGTGACAGTCAAATCAACATGCAGTGCACAGCATGTCCGGATAATAAACAGGAAAAAACCTTCAAGTGATCTGAAAAAGAACAACGGGAGGAAATGGGAGGGGGGGGGGGGGGTAAGAGTAGGAAGGAGCATACAAGCAACTGCTCTTTAGGCAAACTCAAAATCAAGCACTACTGTCAGTGTGCGGTAAATACATGTAACCTCCGATGGGAAGCTTTTTAGTAAAATGCATGCTATTTTGTGAAGAGGCCCCATTCTCCACACTGAGCCTTACCCTCAGTAAGCCATAGATATCAAACATATGCAAAAATCTGTCTTAAAATAAGTTCGCCTCTTCCTCCCAAGAACACTTTACCTTAGCCATTACCTCCAGACCTAAACATTACATTGTCAGTCTAAATTTCCATGCCGCAGATTGCTAGGGCAGGGGATGGCTGGCCTCTCCAATATAGTGCTGGGAACACACATCCCTTCTCAGCCTACCTGGACGCCTGCTCTTTGGAGCATACTCCCCAGGGCCGCCAGATCCTCCTTCTCTGGTGACCACCAGGATGGAGACAGCCAAGGCTCCACCTTCGCTCCTCAGTGCTCTAGCTGGTGGGCTTGAGCTGATGTTGCAGGAATAGTGTTCACGGTCTTGGCAGAAAGCAGAGATCCCTGGTTAGGGTCAAGGGTGGCCAAAGACAAGGGGCACGTGGGCACTTGGCACTTGCCTTGGCTCTATCATGTCCTGGAAACCTGGGCTTGCATATGTAAGATGTGTTGGGCATGCTGAGCAGATCAGGTCCGCCCCACATGTGTTGTGGCACTGAAACTTCCTTGGTGTGCCAGACTTGGTGCGAATACACTGCACTATTCATCTGCAGCATCAGCAAGATCTATGGTTTCAATCCATATGATGGCCTGGTAAGATTTCTTGCCTCTTCCTCTTGTTTTCCCTGAAATGAGTTGCTCCTCGTCTGGGAGCCCTGACTAGAGAAAAACCTGACATTGCACACTGCCACGTTTCCAGGCCTGGTGAAGGGTACCTAACATCACAGATGTACCAAAGTGTTGTAGTAAAACAGTTCCTCCCAAAAGACGGGAGGTAGAAAGGTAATTGCAAGGCACAACATCTTCCCTGGGCTACCTCAACAAAAGGACAGCTGCAGAATTTACCAGGACAGGCTTAACCCAAGAAGTGTGTCTTTGCTGCAGCCCAAGGCAATGTCTGGCATGTACCGGACTGTTTCAACTCATAACCAAAGACATTTCTCACGGTGCATCTCTAGTGCATCCATGTGCAAAATCAGTCTCCACATGTAGGGACATCATGGCTGAGCTGTTAGAGTATGGCTGTATCAGAGCTTCTCTGTCATCTTCTATACCCTCCCCAATCTGTATTTCTGTATGTGACAAAGCTACTTGGCTTTGCAGTGATTTCCTGAAATGGATCCCAGCCAATTTCTGGTGCTTTTTTTGGTTGTAGGTATTTTTTGTTGTTTTTACTTCCCATTTTTTCTCTTACATCACTTTTTCCTGTGTGATCCTAAATTCTTCTAGTGCTCTTTTCCTCCCCTGGGAAATTCATGTTGGTTTCCTTTCCCTGCAGAAATACTTCCCTTCTTTGCCACGCTGATACGGGAAAAGAAGATCTGTCACACTGCCTCACAGCAGCACTGCCCCTGCTCCCTGCCCTTACCACTGCAGACAGCAGGAATTACTTGGGGGAAGAAATTCTGATGCAACCACCTGTGGAATAAAACCAGGCTTCCAAGGAGATTTCTCCCCTGCCCTCCACTTCCCCACTGCTTCCTGAGTGAATTCACCAGTGCAGTATCCAAGAATAAACTGTTAATGGGTGTTTGTATGTATAAAACATATATTATAACACCTGCATTACTATTTACGATCCCGTACCTTCCATAGGCACCTCAGATATTCTATTACTAAACAATCCCCAGCAGAAAGATTTTATTTTTTTTCTTCTTTTTTTTTTTTCCCTAGTTTTCCCTCTAAATCAGAAAGCGTATCTACTGTGGTAAGTTAATATAAACAAACAAGCCTGAATAATAATAGTAGTACATATTTTTACATCAAGAGAACATCTTCTGTCTGATATTTAACTGATTTTCTGCTGATAAAGTATTTTTTGTTACTTAAAATAAAAAACTACACAAACTGTAACTGCAAATAAAAGTGAACTGAAGTACAGCAAAGGAAACATACTTCAAGAGGGAAGAGAATAAAGTAGTCTCAGGTTTGTCTAGCACTCTAATATCCTATGAATTACCTCCTTTCCTCGCGAGCCCTTTGGAACAGTCAAAGGAGACTCCCCATCGGAGCACATGCTGGTAAAGGAGTTTAGCACAGACAAAATCAATAAAACGTAGAGCTACATACCAAACCACCAACTCTGAATACCTTGATCTTAAGGTAATTCCAGCAGCCAGGGATATAACGAGTACATTAACACTGCTTCCAGAGACCACATTATCAAGAATTTGAAGCCAGCTTGCATACACGCAAAAATGTTCCTATTGCATGAAGCCAGATTTGCTTGTGCAAGATCTCTTCTGGCAGACACAATTGATTAAAAGTGTACGGGAGCATGACTTGTTCGAATGGCCTCAGATGTTTTCTTGTTTTCAAATCAGATATGCTTTGCCACTTGAGCAACCCCTTCACACCCCTATACACTTCACTGCCACTTTGACACAGGGGCAAAACTTGAACTGTTTTTTCAACCAGCATAAACCATTAACAGGCTTCGAATAAAATAAAATTAAATATATATATATAATAAAAAAGCAAACAAACAAAAAAAAAACAAAGCTCAGGAAAGAAAACATTGAAAAGAACTACACAGTTTTACAGTCTTTAGATCTTTCCTAAGTTTGATGTGGTTCAGTAGGTTATAAAAGTCCTTCCTGAATTCTCAGTGCTCTGCCTAGCATGAACACCTTCCTTTGGGCTATCCAGGCTCTTGGAGGCAACCAGGCTCTGCTGTGTGCTTACCAACCATCAGAATCCTCCTCTGTGTCTTACTTATGGAATACAAAATTAGAGGACAAAAGGACAGGGACAGAAGAAATGGTTGCAAAAGGAAACTTCATCTCCACTACCAGCTGCTGCATGCAGTCATACAGCTGGACACTGCTAGCTTGGATCCTTCAACAAAGAGTCCTTCAGCTCTTGGACTGACCAACATTTATTTGTGTAGTAGAGAATTAGTGGTGTTAGGCCAGGATTTGGTCACACTGTGAATGATGCTGCCTTTAAAAACAAATTAACACCTTTTCATTTTCTTTCAAGAGAGGACCAAGCCCAGAGAACTGTAAATACACCCTCAAGTCCAAATCAGCTCCTCAAACTGTATATTTAGCTCCCCACCTCTCCTCACAGCCACCCATCAGTGTAGGGCAGCCCTGCAGATGGTGACACTCAGGAGCAGGTGACAGTGGTGGCACAGCAGAGCCTGCCCGGGGGCCAGAGGGCTGCAGACCTGATCGCACTGGAGGTCAGGGTGAGCAGTGTTGTGTGGGAGCTAGCAGCATGCTTTTCATTGCTCACAGCACGGCCAGGGCAGCCATTGACAGACCAATATTTAAGAAAGTGAAAACCCAAATCCATCTTTGTCTCTCCTAGGCTGCCTGCCTGACATCTGGCCATGGAAGATGAATTAAAGCTGGAGAAGTATCATGGTACATTGTTTCTGAGAGAGATTTGTACAGGAATCTTGTTCTTTCCAAGGGCAGGATGTAAGGCTTTGCAGTAACTATTGATTTACGCAGATGAGCCTTGGAAACTAGGCTGATGCAAGCAAATAGGAAAACAACCAAGTAGGGAGTGAGAAGGCAAGAGATGACTCAAATCTTATTGAGGTTAATAGAGAAACTCCCCGTGATTTCACAGGTCTCTGGATCAGGCCTCCAAGTGGAGAAAAAGCACATACCGCTAGCTTCTGAACAGCTAGCACACTGCTAGTGAGACGTCTGTCCATCCTTCCTAAAATCCAGCCTCTGCCATGGGTTCTGCAGATAAACAGGGGACTTGGCTGTGCACCGCCTTCTGTCTGGAAACCTTCATGTGCACCAAAGTCTTCTTTCAGAAAGAAGTAAGTAAACTGATCCATTTCTGAAACTCTTATTTATTTTTTTTTCCTCTTTGGTAATACGGTTTATACAATGCTGTTGGAAAAGAGAGACACCAGAAACCTGTTCTGCTCTTTTATTTTTAAGAATGCCTTTTCAATTCTTTTGAATGTCTCCCTTACTGTATACTTCCACTTCAAACTCTCCTTTTTCAAATACTTCATTAGCACAGCTTAGCATTCAAAACCTGCCTCCAATATGATGCTTTTCCCACCCACTAACCCTTTCCCCGTTCTTGCTGTGCAAATCTTACCTGGCTCTTTCTACACGGACAAGTCTAAACAGACTCTGGGAGCCTGTCCTTTCCATTTCTGAGGAGCTGAGTGCCAGAACTACCCTGCAAGGCTGACAGGAGCGTTATTGTTGCATTATACTTATCATACTCATACTCTGTAATTCTGTGCTATATCACTGACCTCTTTCATCAGCTGTAAAAACATTAGTTACTCCTCACATTAGGCCTCTGACACAGGTAAGCATCTCAGCAACACCACACTGGAGAAGATGAACTAAAGAGAGGATGGGAGTGATGTCTTATCCCACTCAGCAGTAGCAGCCAATACTAGGACCAGGACTAGAAGAGACCCTAATAACTACAGCTGTCCTGTTTTCTATGATGCTTTCAGGGGCTTTTAGTAGCTAGGTCCTGTCCTACTTTCTCCCTGAAGTATTTCTCTTTACCATGAAGTTATGTCTCATTATGCTATTTTCCTCCATTTTGAGAAATAGCCCATTCCTCTCCTCTTTCCTGCTCTCTGTGAATCAAAAGATTCAAAGTAGTTATGCTTACCACAACACTAGAGATGTGTGTAGATGGTCAGCAGAGTTGTTTCTCACAAGACTGCACACTGGTTTATGTGCTACAGATATCTTACTTCAGGTTCACAGCACCTATTCTTGACCTCTCTATTACATGGTTCCATTTTCAAGGGCTTCAGTTTTTGCAAGGCCTCAGCTGTTTGGGCTGAGGCTTTTGTCAAGACTGGTCACAAGCAAACACACGTTCTTATTAATTTGTTTACTTCATGTGTCAGTCAAAACAAAATAGCCATTTCCAAAGTTAATGCCGAGACTATATGCTTTGGGGTGTTTCTACACCTATGTTAAAACAGTTTGGGTGTCTTTTTCTTTGGGAGTCCAGAAGCAACATAAATATTCTTTGGTGCAGACACTGAAGCTCACGCTGTCCATGGCCAGCTGAGCACCCTAACAGCTTGATCACAGAGTAACCTTGATGTCTTCTTGCTTTCTGTCCTTATAAATCCTCATCCATGCAGTGGTGTAGCTTAATTAGGAAGAGTAGTCTACCCATCTCCCTAGTTCCCTATTAGCAAACTCCCCTACAAGGGTGGAAATGTGGGAATGATTCGCCCCAGGCATGGGGATGAGTTTCATCTCCACCTCCTTCAATGGTCAGATTTTGGAACACAAATAGCAGCAGCCATGCAGTGCAGGGAGCCTTCCTGCGCAGGAGGGAATGGGAAGAAGAAGAGGAGGGGACATGCTGGGAGGAGGTTGAAGTCAAGCCAAGGAATGCCTCATTTCTGGCTCATCTTGCTTAGACACAAGATAAACACTGAGACATTTGGTGTCCTACAGGGCACTTTGTGACATGCCTGAACTCATAACTGTTGGGCGCCCTTCAAAATGAGTGCCAGAAACGGAGGTACCTGCACACTTCAAGCACTTCCAGCTCAAGACAGAAGCTGGGCAGGGATTTTCTGCAAAATACTTCTTCACTTAGTCAACTAAGGCCTACCTAAGTCCTACTTAAGTACTTAATTCATTTTTTGGGAACCGGCTTGTCCAAAGCCAACTGCTTTGGCTCCTATGAGAATGTGCTTTCTGACAGCTCCTGCTGCCTTTCTCCTCCTGACAGGCCACCTGGCTACAGCATGCTCCCATGCGCTTGGTGGCCAGGGAAATCAGCACAGAAAAGGCACCCAGAGAGACTGCTCTGCTCCTCTCTCAGATTCCAGGTGGTTTAGCTGCTTGCCCTGAGGCATATTTTACCTTTCTTTATGCGTATCTATGTACTACTTGGTATCAGTCACCTAGGTGTAATCTCTCTGCATAAGCTCATGTGCCAAGACTGTTTCATGTTTCTGTACACAACAAAGAGTGGCTCTGTTTCCTTGTAGTATTTTAGTCACATGGTGGTGACTTTTATAACTGTATAGAAAATTATGAGCCTGAACCCATCTACTATTCACATTGTAAAGTCTGACCAAGCTTACAGGGAAGGGAGTCCCCTTTCAGGTCAATGCAGAGCACAAAAGTACAGGACTGGGCTACCACCTAAGTTTGCCAGGACTGTTATTCCCTGCCCACTATTTGCTGGTTATGTCCTAGTTTTCTCCTCTTTCACAGCATCACAGCAGGTAAAGGGCAACACCTTGATTTTAACCTCACCAGTACTCACCCACTGCTTCACAAGTTGACAAATGCCTACTCAGCCATGGATTAATAGTAATATTTGTAAAGTTAAACTCACAGCAACTGACCTGCCAACCTGCAGGTGTTTTGAAATTTGCTGGTTTTGTTTCAGACCTGAGAAAGGGTTTGTGGGACAGAAAGCTTGTCTAGTTTATTTATTTTTTTTTTTTGGTGTGTGTTTGTTTGTTTGTTTGTTTTTCTCCCAATTCATTTCTTAATCTAATGAAAATCTGGTCTCACAAACAAACAAGCAACCAAAACCAAAAGCACACAATTACTGTAGATTTTTAATTTAATTGTCAGCAGGTGGCTGAAAGCAAGTAGCAATGTGCCTAGTCATGGTTATGCAAGAAGCAGGGGGGAAAGTCAACATTCTTCTGATTGTTCACAAAAGCTAGCTAAAATGTCTTCAGTCTGCCTTTCACCAGAGCCACTTCTATCTGTTTCTCATCTACCACAGCTGGTACATTAAAGGTATTTATCAGGCAGCAGGGGGATATTTCAAATCATTTAGAGTGGTTTGTGCCTCTGGTTCCTTTCTTGGACTACAGATATTGGAGCCTCAAATGCAACTTGGGGCACCAAGTCCCAGCACCAGCCTTGTCTCACTCTGATGAGCAGGGACATCAGCTCCTACCTCTATGTCAACTGTACAGTATGAATTCATCCAGCAGCTCAGCAGCTCTCTTTTTAATTACCATCTGTAATGCCAGTTCATTGCACAGTATCCCAGTCAAGTTGGGCTTTGTTTTTCAATTAGTCATTGCACACCACGGCTCTCATAGCTCAGTGTAGGTGTGGCAGGGAGGTGAGGCTCCCTGCAGTGTGTCAGGCTATCTGCTATGGCAGATTTTTTTCATGTGACCTCTACATATGAAAGCTGCATTTCTTGTAAACCACAGCACTCCTTTAGCCCATACAATGAGAGATTACGTTGTTGGAGGAACAACCTTAGTACCTCATAAACATCTCACTGTATGTACACAATTGCAGACACTCGTGAAATAAACGCTTGTAATTTTCCATCTCTATACAATCATTAAATTTCAAAACTTAAATATCAGTCTATGCAAATAATTTTCCACTAAAAATAAAAA
The DNA here is from genome assembly GCF_040182565.1 of Anser cygnoides. Taxonomy (NCBI): domain Eukaryota; kingdom Metazoa; phylum Chordata; class Aves; order Anseriformes; family Anatidae; genus Anser; species Anser cygnoides. The sequence goes on along the minus strand of NC_089873.1, from coordinate 115,656,137 downwards.
AAAAAATCTGCTTCTTTTAAATATATAAAAATACACATGCTATTGAAAATCTTGGTAGGGCTGCCTGCAAAAGGCAAGAAAACCAGCAAGGGAAAAAAACATAGCACCCACAGGTCAGCATTTTGGATAAATTTCTCTAATCTTGTGCCTTATGTGGACAGAATCAAATCTAATTGGAGAAATAGCCCACCTTGACCCAGCAGGAGGATGGACCCTGTTATAGAAAAGCTTTTCCTCTGTGACCATTTCTGTGTTTCTCTTCCTGTACTGTGTAGCTGCTTTGTCCTGCTTCATCTATGCAGAGCAGTAATAAATACAGAGTAACCTGTTAATTAAGCCAGATTTATGTCTGGTCTCTGCAGGACCAGGACATACCAATGAATTTGGCCTTGTGATTTTTGTAATAGTCTAAAAGCACATTTCCAAGAAAGAGGGATGGGTTTGTCATGGTTTCATCTTTAAACTTGTTACAAGCTGATTTTCTTAAGAAGCTATTTGGTTAAGAAGAATTGCCCTACCTGTGTGAACAAGTTCATACAGTAGAAAAAGTTTTCAAAAAAGTGACGCTTCTTTCACGCTAGCAAAATACAGCCTGTGAAACAAAGTATCTACCTCTCTCAACCTAACCTAATGATTTTTAAGTTGGATGTCTTTCTCTCGTAGGCAAAGCACAAATGATGATGCTGGCACAGCAGACACACATACAGACTACTTGATTATTTTTTGGATAATGAATTACTTTGTTGTGAATTACAAAGTCTGTCCTGCTTTCTCTTTGAGGTACACAACAGCTTCAAAATTGTTCATTTCTACTCCATTCTTTCTGCACTACAAAGATTTTATATTGCACCAAGTACCCATTTCCCCTGATTGTTTATACCTGATATAAGGAGAACAAGTTTTACTTGATTTCAAATGATTTTTTTGATAGATAATTAACAAAAAACCAAAACATTACAACTTTTAAATGTTGAAAAGAAAAATCAGTTCTGTCCAATAAAATCAGGACATATACTATTTCACAGGAAAATATATATGTGCACTTACATAGAAATCACAGGGTCATATCTACTGTTTAAAATAATACTTTATGGTATGTATATTTTCATAAATGTGGTGGTTATTCTGTAAATCACAAGCAGTTGCAAAAGTGAAGTATTAATGTGGGAGATTTTGATGTATTTAGAGTCAGTATTGAATGCCTCTTCATTAGCATATGTTTCTCTTAGTGTTACTCTTTCCTTTAATAAAGTTTCTAGATTGTGACACAGAAGAATGTCATGTCACAATGTGACATCCACAATGACCAGTAACCACAACCTGTGGATATGGTCTTGGAGTAAAGTCTTTGCTCAATCAAGTTTCCCTTGAGCTTTGCCAATGCAATGCCCAAGAGGACATACCACTGTCCCTGGAAGACCACTGGTGTTGCCCAGGGGCTCACACACCCCATCCCCATTCCTGGCCACATTCCCATCCTGACTTTGCAGCTGCCCCTGGCCAAGCGCTGCCTCCTCACCTGCCTTGCTGACTGTGGTCTCAGAGCCCAGGGCTGATAGAAATGGTCACAGGGGTCCCAAACATCCTCAAAACACTGCATGGGTGTATAAACAAGGGGCTTTCACCTGCTGCTTTGAAGTGGTCTAGGCCAAATTAAAAACAATAATGACACTTTCACATTGGTGGAAGGCTGCTTATTTTCAGTAATGTCTAAGAGCTTCATTTCATGGCATTTTTTTCTCACTTTTTATTTTTTTTCCCTGACCAGTCCACGGATGTGGTTAATTTAAGGTTTAAAGGCTTTTTCTCATACACACACACACACACATACATACACACACCCATATATGTTTTCCATTGAAGTCTGTGCTTTTTCCTAGACCCACCCAAATTCCAGTACATAGCTCACTTGTGTGCCAAGCTTTCATACTCTCCATGCACTGAATGGAAAAATACCCTTTTTTGCACTTCTGCACATTTTGGGGGGAGGAGGGGGAGGGCGGGTAAAGGAGATGGAGGAAAGGCCTCTAGAGGAATTTAGTTATACCTGTTATTTCAGAGCAAAGACATGAGATTCCCAGCATCCTTGGAAATACTGTTTCCACACTTGGATGGAGGTACATGGGGTCTGATCCCCACTGCTTCCTTGGACCTCTGTGCTAAGGAGATTTAAGTATTAACAGTGATAAGGTAAAAGTAGTATAAACTGCTGGCTGGCTGGTGTCTCTGTTCTGTTTATATGAAGTGTTCCAGTAACGCTCTTCAATGCATTGATATTTTATGAGAGTGATGAAAAAAAATCAAAGTTTTATAGTGAGAAACGTTAGGGAGTTTTATATGGAAATGACAGTGTTCAGCTGTATCATTCTACACTCCATTTAGTAGGGTATTTCAGGCCTTGAGTATCTTGGTGAAAGGTGGTATGCTGAGACCAAAGGGCTCCTCTTCTCACCAGTAATATCCTGGTAGAGAGAAGACTGTAGGACCCTCACCTTTCTACTCCTGACTCTGTTTTCCATCCTACAAGGGCCACAGTTGTAGCTCATGGGGTGGTGAGAGCTACCAGGCCATGGGGAAGGGGCCAGCAAAGCCCTGTTCCCTCCCTCTGTTGCATCTGCAGGGTGAGCCCCAGGGCCGTAATAACATGCAAGCACTATGCAAAGACTTTTGTATGGCACTGTCCTCCATGTATATTCTCTGATGTCCAATTACTGTTGGTCCCCCTTGATTTCTTCTCACTAAAGGCATTAATAAAGTCTCTCTGGCTTACAGACCCACCTAGTTTCATAAAGCCTGTTGGAACATCATTTCTGAAGCCTCTGCTCGTCTACCAAATTAAGCTGAAATTAGCCTGTGGATTTAAATATATGGACTGTTTGTATCCCTTAGTCGTGAGGGAACTGAACTGAAATTAAACTAGGTTAAGTATTTAGCATTTCTGCCAAGAAAATGTTATCATTGTACAGAACATTATTGTCACTGTTATACTGAAAATAAATAAATAAATAACAACTATATTTTTTTTTAAAGAAAAAGATATTTCCTAAGCCAGTAGACTAGGAGGTTACTTAGTCCTAGATTGTATGCCATGCAGATAAACTCAAAAGTAATCAGAGGGAAAAAAATATTTGTTTTCCTCATTGCTTTCCCAAATTACTCAGTCCCTGCCAATTTCCATGACACAGACCCCTCAGTCTGCAGCAGAGACTGTGGCTTCTGAAAGAGAGGAAATAGCATGAAAGTACTGGTGCACATCAATGTTTTGCAATTTTCCCGCCAAACCAAAAAAATCAAAACAAACAAAAAATGCACTGAGATTGAACAAAAAGAAAAGTTTTTCTGGCCAAATAAATAACAATAATAATGATAATAATAATAATAATAACAATGCTATTCTGGACTGAAGACACTATTTGTTCAAACCAAAACAAAACCTGTTACTCTGATTTTATGTTTGTATAGATATGTGTGTATGTCCAATTTAAATCAGGTGAGGAACAAGACTTTGCTTGAAACGAAAGATCATAATATCTATCTTCTACAAAGTCAAAATAAAATTTTATACTTTTCAAAATTGTTTTCAGACTTCTTTCAGCTTAGGCTGCTTTATCTTGTTAACATGAATGCACTAAATCTTACATCTGACCTAAATCTGCATTTTCAGCTCATAAGACTTTTGGCTGAAAAATCCCACTCTTCTGTAACTGGAAAGGCCAGCTGGGTTTCCTGGCTGCTTCAGTGACAAGTGAAACTTGTGCAGTGAACTACAGTCCATCCTAGCCGAAGACAGCAGAAGCAATACCAGCCTGTACTGCTGAGCTCTGAGGATTTAACTGTGTAATTCACAAGTCATTTTCCTTTGTCTGATAGCTTCTTGGGAATCTCCATGAAACCTCTGTGGTGCTACATTACAACATGCTGAAAAAAAAAACAAACAGTGATAATGTGCACAAACAAGAGAAAAAGCTCATGCTGGTTTTCAAAGTCACTATATTTCCTTATTCTGAAAGGAGGTTATTTTGCTTGTTTATTTACACATACCTTATCTTTATGACTGTTCCTTTACGATCCCTTGTCATCTCAAAAGCTCAACAATCTTTTACAGTTGGAAACCTGGGAAAGTCTAACTTTGATCACTGAAGTAATTAGACTGAATAGGACATTGTTCATGTTCTGTTGGGAACAGTTTCCTAAGACGTTCAGAATACCGCAAACTTATTTTTAAAAGTCTACAATATTCAGCAACTTCTACCTTGTGTTTTTGTAGGTTTTCCAGATGCTATGAATTTCAGAAATTGCTTTGATGTTTTCCAAGCAGCCTGATTTATGGGAACAAAAATACCACCATTCCCCAGTTTCTTTCTGTCACCCTGTTACAAGGCTTGATACATCAATGGAAATATAGTCTGGCTGAAGAGTCCAGGCATAAAGAACAACCGGGGTATGAGGAAATCAACTACATTTCCCATAAGAGATCATTCATTCAGTGGAAAAATCAAACTTTTTGATCTCTAACCTCCTGTACTTTTCCTGTAATATTTAATTTTAAAAAGACACAATTTTCTTTGTAAAACACTGTGTAACCAGAACCAGCAGACACTTATGTGTCATTTTAGTACTATTGACTAGAATTCATATTTAGTAGATAATTGTTGAAGATAAGTGATTGCAAAAAGTAGCTACTTAAGATTATGAATATATCAAATTGCAGCAGCATGTTTCAAATGAAGTTAGGATATGGCATTGCTAGAAAGTCTCAGAGACTGTTATTCCACTAGGCAGCTGACAGCTTAATCGCAATACTGAAAACTCCTTTGACTGCCCCGGTGAAACCCTGTCACACCCGTTCTTTCCCAAAGCCCATGTTCTGCCTGAGAGTGCTTCTTCTACTCCACTCACAGTACAGTTCAGACACCTTGTCCGCAGGCAGCTTGATGCCATAGCATCTCCAAAATCCACCTTTTCTTCATATCAGTCAACCAGAATTTCAGTTCTTTAATTAGCCATTTCCCAATGAGCCTCTTGTTCATAGTCTTTCTCATCTGTCTCAGGAACAAGTCACTCAAACTTCTAGAGTAAAAATTGTATTTCCTTTCTAATATTTCTACTGTAATTTTCCACTTCATTCATGGAAACATCTCTTTACTTCATACCCATAAAGCTCATGCCCTAACATTTCCACAACTACTGCCCTACTATTCATAACTTTGTTTTCTTCTGTTCTTTCTTGATAGCTCACTGCTGTGTCTTATGAATGCTTGTTCCTTGGGATTTTTTGTTCCCTTCATGTTTTAGGCACTTCTTATTACATGCCAGACCAGCTTCCCATTTGACATATATGAAATTCCACCACCACCACCTTCCAAACAAGTCCAGAAAATACACCTGCTTTGAGACACATTTCAACTTTAACAAACATCTGCTAGTCATCATGTTCACCTAGCAAGTAATATATCTGTGTTGCGTCATGCCTCACTTGCTGTTAGATTCGAAATCATTTTAAGCAGATCTAAAGTTTTCCTGTTCTTTGTTCAGCTCACTGCAAAGCATATTGTCGACCTACAGCATGATGATAAATAACATGATCAGATTATAAGATATGTTCTGCATCAGTATTGATAACAAGCGATTTGTTTTCTTGGAGGCACCCCTTCTTCAGGAAGGCTCTGACTACCACGCTTGTGAGGCCTTGGATGTTTCTTCTTTATCTACCAGTAAGTTTTGTCTGAAAGAAATTTGGATATTTGTTTTTCTTAAAATTTGCCTGGGAATTTGAGATAACTAGAAACCTCAATGTGAGACACTAGTTCTGATTTGGCTGCCAAACATGTACAAAACTGAACCACTGGAAAAGGTACATACACTGTAAGATCAGTTATTGGACTCCCTAGGCTGAATTCCTCTCTGTTCACTTTAGAAATCTAAAAGATTTCTGTCTAGTTAGTCCTCTAAATTACTAGAATCAATGGAGAAAGCTTGACACCTCCACCCAGCAAGTCTATCCCTTCTTTCTCTATTCCTGGACATGCCCATCTCCCTGCAGTGCCTGAAGATCTGAGACCAGATCTCTAACTTTTAGACAGCTGAGATTTACCTTGTCCTTGCACCTGCATAGCAAGTCCAGTGCTTCTGAGAGGTGGCAATTTTATTGCTTGTATGGAAATCAACTGTTCCAGCATACGTGAAGGCACACCCACACTTCCTGGTAGCACCAGGCTTACGTATGTAAATTGTATCACATATGTGTATACCTCAACAAGGAATATCCTAAAGAAATATATGTTAATCTGACCCATACTGATGAAAACTTGAGGGTTAAATCCTATGACAGATGTGTGGTGTGGAATCCAGTGTAAGATTAAATAACTTGGTGTACTTTTCCATCATACATATAGTTTAGTTATCATAAAAGAATGTATGTTATGTACTGAAATAGATGAACAAGGTTCTTCTGTAAAAATCAAACTATCCAGGACACTGAAACAAGGCACAGGGATATGTCAGCTCTGTTTTACAGGTTCTTGCCAATGACATTCTGCACCATATGTCAAGTTGCTTGTCCATGTCATCAACATATACACTGTCACCACAACCCTTACCAAAGTAAAGAATCATCCTGCTTGTGCTTCAAAGGGCTTCCTCATGTGTAATGTTTTTACATACGCACCTCCAAAAATGATTTCTGGGTCTCCCTGCAAACAATCTATATCCCACATCTATTTCAGCTCTGCTTTTTCACACCCACTAATGTCCTGCATCTTTTTCACCACTGCTTCTTTCAAAGGTTCCTCTTTTCACAGTGCTGATCAAATCTGCCCCTGCTTTTCACCATGCCTAAACACCCGTTCAGCAAGATAGAACTAGTAATCAGCTGAAGAAGAAAAGAAGACTAAGCCAGAGCCATTCAGTGACATGTCATGTCTTCAGGTGAGCAAAGCTGAAGAATAGGGCTAATTTATTTCTGTTAATAGCATCTGTAGTTTTGGGAACACAGCAAATTCTGAAACTTTGACCATTGTTTTCTTCTGAAGCTGGGGAATGGGAAGCTGATCCTCATCCAAAGAATTTTGTGGATTCCAGTGTTAATGTTTAAGTTCACATAGTATTATTAGTAACATGCTTAAATCAGTTTCTAGTGAGAACACAAAGGTCATTGACTTCTGTGACACTTTCAGTCTTTATTCAGCAGCATGGGTGGTTCAAAAGTTTCTTAAGATCATTTAGATTAATCAGAAGCAAAAGCTTTTCCTTGATTGTCTAATCATTATTTACAAGATCTAAACAAGTAATGTAGCATTTAAAGACCCCCCCCCACACACACACACTCACACACTCCTATGTTTTAACTATTTGCAAACCAGAAATGCATCTGCAAAGGCAGAACCCTGCACCTAGATGCAGTAGGAGGATACGTCACTGGGATCATTCTGCTGGACTGTTTTCTTGGACCTTGGCACATAAACATTATAAAATAGTCTTAAAATATTATATGTTCCTTATCACCTGAGACCTTACCTAGGGGAGGGAGATTTACTACCAATAAATACTATTCTGAGTCATGGTCAAAGCCCAGCTATGATCATTTCATTCTGACAGAAAAAGAAATCAACACTAAATTTTAGATATTCTTCTTCCAAATATATATATAGCATAAATATATAGCAGCTACATATAATATATATACATATACACATATATTATATGTAGCTGCTACAATAGAACAGACCAGGATTGAACTGGACCAGGTACTTGTTAAAACCTGGGGTGAACCACCCATAATGTTGTGGCCTGTACTGAGGAAAGGGGGTGAGGTTTGTAGTCTTAAACTTGTTGACAGAATTAACTCAAGAAGACCAAAGGTAGGAGGTACATTAATAAGATTCCTGGCAGTATGACAGACCCTTAAACCTGTAAAAATCTAACTGAAATACAACATAATCCTCTGAATTTTGCTTGTTGAAATCTGTCTCACAAATGAAACCAAACAAATCTTAACTTGGAGCTCATGGTGAGATGCCACCAGCTGAAGAACCTCTACAGTTCTCATAGCAGTATTAAAAGGCACAGTGCAAACAAGAACCAGACCTGAAACCTTTTGTTTGCCCATTATACATAGATATAAATTGCACTGTTAGTTTTCCCACACCTGCCTTAGTCGTGTTCATTCACCTCTAGTCTTCTGGAAGCATTTTACACTGCAGGTTATTTCAGTCTTTGACTCTTTTTTATGCCTTGACAAGAGATTTTCGCACCTTTTACTTAGCATATTTCACAACATGTAGTCCACATATTGAAGGCCAGCACCCATGAGCTGATGTTCACTATGTTAATTTATAACTCATAAATGGAGTCTCTTATGACAGATGCCTTTCTACCTAGTCTTAGATAAAGAGGGGTTATAATTTAAAAACAGAAAACCAGGAACAGGCAAGAGACCAACCACCATGTACCACAGAGGCCACTGAGTGTGCCTGTTAATGAGGCCCAATGCAGTAATAAAATAAAATGCAGCCTTAAAAGACTCTATTTTTTTTTTCATCTTAGGCTTTTGCATGTTCAAGAATGTTTTGTCATTTGCCTAATAAAATGAATCATATTTGCAAGTGGTCTGTGTCACCCAAACACCTCCTCAAATGTGCTGATTACCTTCAGTGTTTGAAATAAGCCCAGCCTTGCTCAAATGCTGTGAAAGTTGCAGAAAGCACACCTTTTACCCATTGCTGCACTAGCTGTAGTTTGGCTGTTTATTGTGGAGAGAGGGGACTGTTGATTGGTTTGGTGTTTAAGTGTTTGAGGAAGGAAACTTTCAGGAAACGTTATTGCTGGATAAGGCAGCAGGAAACTGAAGCCTGTTTGCTTGGGTGAGAGGCAGGAGGGGGGTTCAGAAGAGGACAGCTGGCATGAAAGTTAGCAAGAGTAAGGGCAGGAACAAGGGCAGGAAGCTTTGAGTAGGATAATCACTCGGCACAAGACAAAGGGGCATTTAGGGAGAATGTTACAGATGATCAGAAATATACAGAAACATTTTTTGGTTGAAATTTTCCTTGGAAAATTTACTTAATGATCAAAATTTTTCAAACAAATATTTATTTGTTTGTTTGTTTGTTTATTGTCAGACTGTGCAATCCAAGTAAGGAAAAGGGGACATTTTCATCATACTAAATTTTCTGCTCTTCATCATTTTATGCTAATAATGTGCCTGTTAAGTCATCTAAATATGCGTACCATTTCCTATATTGCTTCATTACTGATTACAGTAATTTATTCAACAGACAAATGTATTTATCATATAGCCTCAATTCAAAAGTGCTAATTTTAGATAAGGAAAAGTTCAAAGTGTAGAACTAGAGAGGTATCCTGTAAGCTATGGTCTAACTAAGAGTGAATCACCTCAGTTAAAGAAATGGAGATTAAATTAATCTAATCAGGCCATACTGTTGTTCCAGTTAAAACTTATTTTACTTTATCACTTTTGATTTACAAAAGAAAGGTGGCATACCTAGTATCTCTAAGCATGGACAAATCTAGCTGACAATCTCCATGAGAAAAACAAACCAGAAAGGAGTCAAATGAGGTTTTAAAAGCTACTAAGCTTCAGTTCCCAAGCTTTAGACTTCTCCACCTTAAGAGCTAGCTAAAATGCAGTATGCCCTCAAGGTCAAATTTCAGGGGCTAGTTTGAACCTAGTGGAATAAAGACATCTCTTAAGCAAAAAGCTCTCCTGGGAAGCAACAGAAAGGCAGCCCTCTCCTATACCTTGGCAGACACAACACAGGGAGGGCAGGGGATTTGTGAATATCAAAATGTATAGATCAAAATGAATCACTGTAAAATGGAAGGATGGTGTCACCGGCCACTGACACCTGCAAAGTGGACAGATCTCCTGAGTGTGGAGGCCAAGGGACTTCTCAAGCCTTGGTGACTAAAAACTTGCAAGGCTTTTCAGTATCACCAAGGGTGTCCAGCAGACAGACAAATTCTGCATAACACCATGATATTTCCCTGAGATACATGATGGGTCCAACCTGTGTCCCAGCAGTCTGGTTTCAGCCTTTCACCATAGACAGCCCAAGGACTGCAAAGGGCTCTGTTAGAAGATGGGATTTGCCAAAAACTTTTCTCCACTCAGGTAAAAATGACTGCAGATATATTTTCCCAAAAGCGTGATAATACTTAGAGCACTCATGTTGATTCTTGTTCCCTTTCTGCCTAATCATGACCCCTAACTTCCCATGAACCTCAGAGATTGCTAGTCATACAAAGACGATTTCATACTCTTAGGAGGTGAGAAATATGTTGTGGTTACTACTTGCCATTTTTCTTCCTTCCTCCAGTCCAATTAGTAATGTATCCACTGATTTTGGCTGCTATCCATGTGCATTTCACACCATTCAGGATAAATAGACTTAGAATGAGCAGGCAGTTCAATTAATTTACAGCCAATACAAGAGAGCTGCCTGTTTGAACTGTGCCCTGTTTATTCCAAGAGCATGTACACGCTTAATGCCAAGCTATTTACCATGTTAATGAAACAAATACATTGAGTGCTAAAGAGAGCCTCAAGCCTGTAGTAACTCATTCAGGTAAGTCATTTCCAAGGAGTTAGGGACAGCTTAGCAGGAAGGTAGCTTTCAAACATTTTACATTCAACATTTAATGAATCTGTTTGGACTGAAATGTTTGATTTTAACTGTTTGATGTTCCAGCCAACGTTTTTTTTTTTTTTTTTTTTTTTCCTAATGTTTATATACACAGGAGATCCAACAAAGTAAAGAGTTTTTAGCTTCATAAATTGGAAAAAAAAAAAAAAAAAAAAAAAAGTCACCCTATAATCAGTTTTGGTTTTCCTGGAAGCAAAGAGAATCAAAATTTATTTCAAAACTTTCTGAGGTTGAGCATGCAAAACAGTTAAGTTTCTGTTTTTCTTGGCCCCTCACAAGAGTACCATCTGGTACTTCACAGCTTTGGTCTCTACCTGTTCCCAAAGAACACAGCCTGTCCGTGTGAACTGTGCGTCTTAGGAGAAAGAAACAGGAGAGGAGGAGAGAATAATATTCCAGACTGCTTTAATGAAATCTGGACAAACAGAAATTTCAGCTCCAATCAGGGCTGTGGGTTGATGACTTGTTTGTTTCATTGCATGAGGAGCCAGGATAAAAAAGAACTATTTGTTTTCATTTGAAACTCTATAAAAAGTAACAGAACTGAAGTATTGTATGTACACTGGAAGACTGAAGCCCAAGTCATCTGCTGCTGTTTTTGTCTCTAGGCCATGCCTCATTTACCAGGGTGAAATTCTTGGGGAAGTTTTTGGTCTCGTCTACACTCCACTCTACAAAAGCAATGCCAGTTTGTACTGTACAACCAGCTGCACTAAGTTACTTTTCAGGCTTGTTTCCCCCCTTCTATAAACTGATTATTAGAGAGTGCAGAGAGCATAGTGACATTTTACAACAAAGGAAATAAAAAAGACATTTCTGTAATAGCAAGTTGCCCCCTTTCCCTCTCAGTTTTGAAAGAAGAAATCACAGCTAACAATAACACAGGAGAATACAGACAAAAGGTTTGGCAGTTAGGTACTCAGGCACTGTGATCAGAAAGACCCTAGCAATGCTTCTATCTGCAATACAGCTAAAGGCAAGTGAGGAAACAAGGCTAGCTGAAAAGTAATGTAGACACTCCTGGTTTACAAAGGAAAGATAGCTTTGTTGCTTTTTGCAGTCAGCAAGTCATGGAGGAAAAAAAAAAAAAAAAAGGAACTTATCTGTAAATTTCTTTAAAGCATGATCTCTATGAGAAAATAAAAAGGGAGGCAAAAACAAGCTACACTGAAGGAGAAGGGAATTTGCACCACAGCTCGGACTCTGATTACTGAGGATAAGCCAAACCTGTTGTAAACAAGTAATGTGAATACACATGCAAAAGTTGGAAGAAAATGCATAATGTTCTCCAACTCAGACATGTTTACATTCCTTATACCTACCACAGAAAACTTACATAATCTTTTCTTATACAGATAGGTAACAGGGACTGGATAAAGTTCTAAGCAAATTTTCCCAGTATGTCAAGTAAAACTGATTTCTGCATTGAAAAATGAACAGTGACTGAAAGACATGTCTTTAAGAGCCCCCAAAGTGCTATATGTTTCTTTAAGAAAAAGTCTCTGACAAGCAAACATTTACAAAGATAGATCCAGGATCTGTCCCCCTCCCCAGCACACAAAAATATCAGCCACACACATTACAAACCTCACATTCAGTAGTTTGCACCAGTGGAAAGACCAAACCATGACAGCTTTTGCCATATCATCGCTAAACTGCTGTATCTCAAAGTTCACAAGAAGGAATAAGCTTATAAACAGATTTTTCTTTTACAGCCAGTTTCTAAATCCTTAAATTACTAAAATAAGAAAGAAATAGGAAAATAACCTACTCATTAGCTTTCAGTTCCGCAGTTTCCAAAAAACATGTAAAGCATGTATGTATTTTTGACAAATACCTCTTACCTGTAAAAGAGCAATGTTCAGATTCCTTACTAGATGTTATCGTCATGACAAGTCAAACAATCTTTTTTATAAAAGGTTGGCTGTCTTTTCAATAAAGCACATGTACACGGTTAAAAAAAAAAAAAAAAAAAAAAACACCCTCAGAGAGTCTCCCTTCCGTCACTGTCAGTCAAAAACAAGTTGGAATAAGTCTGAGTTGGAATTACCTGAATAAAGAGACTGGAGAGAGAGAGGGAGGAGAGGGAGGGAGGGGGAAAGAGAGAGAGGAAAAAAAAAAGTCTGAGAGGAGACTCAGTGATGTCAGCAGTATGTCTTAAGGAAATCTACAGCTGAGCCCGGCAAACCTTATAACTACATAGCACTCGACACCCAGTTACGTGGTAAGCAAATACCTGCTTAAGAGGAAACTGATGTACTTTTACAGAACGTCAGTTAATCTTTGAAGAAACTTTAGCCAAGCTGATCAAAGTCCCTTAAAGGCCTTATTGCCTAAATAAATAAGGTTACAAGTGGTTGTATAACATTAAGAAAAGAGTAAGAAAAATTAAAAGTCAACATTATTGATTACCCCTTTCCTGCTGGCAAAAGCGAGTTTGAAACTCATCTGAAACACGTTTGTACCATGGTTGTAACACACAGAGCTGTAGCAGCCACGGATGCAGTTGAAATCCCTGACCACCAAAGTTTCCAGTCTGTTTAGCCACTACGCTCTTCCTCTTTGATGACTTATTCTGGGTTGGCTTCAGTGTCTTTCTGCTCATATAAGATCAGATTCTAAAAACACAGATAGTGCAGATTGATTTGGGGGAAAGCTCTTACATCCTAGATATAGAAAACACAGGTAGTTCTGATAGGATTGGGGGAAAGCTGGACACCTTTAACACAGAGAGGAAGAGATGTGAGGGTTTTCCAGTCACAAAGCCTGTACGCTACCTTTGGTACCATGCCAGTATTCAACGGGATCCCCAGAGCTGAATGCAAACAGCAACAGTGAAAGGGGAGACACTACAGCACTAGAAAGACTAACATGGTTGTCCTTGGATACTATTCTGTGCCCATATTCCCAGAGATACTGCTTCCAGGAATTAGATATTTCAACAAGCTAGTCCAGCACAGCTGTAGTTCCGCATCACCCGCAAAGACATCCCATGGCCCAGCCATTGCTGGGTTGCCTTCACTTCTTTTTGCTCAGGGGAAAGGAGATCAGCACAAGGTGAGTGGATTACAAACAAAATCCTTCCCATCTCAGATTCATAGAGAAGACATTAACAAAAGTAAAATCTCTCCTTTCCTCAACAGAATAGGTAAACAGACATTTAAATGTCATTAACAGCCATGAATAATATCATGATATGCAACCATAGGAAACTGGAGGCTGGAATCCTGCTGTCATGTGGTAAAGTATGTAGGCATTCAGGCAGTGCCAGTAGGCAGCAGCTGTTTTGCATTTAAAAAGACAACAGTTAGATGTGATTTTTTTTCTTTGCCAGAGACTAAAGAATTTCACACGACTTGGATTGTTCCCCAAATCCATGAACCTGTTGCACTGGTATCTCTTTCTCTATATTTACTATGAGGGAGATGGCAACAGCTCCTATCAGTTTTCATTACAAAATAAATGCTTGTGAATATCTTTTTCTGCTTTCAGATAGGCTCTTCTATTTGCAGAGCCCTCTAAAATGTCATGGATGAAGCACCTATACTAGAAATTCTTTTTCACCATCCAATTACATTATGTTTAGCTGTAACTGAATTTGCATTATTAAAACTCCCCAACTGCAACTTTCTTTTTCTTTCTTCTGGCAAAGTTTGAGAACCTGCCCAAATCATAACTGATTATGGATACTCTAATGTGCTAGTCCCCTAGTCCCACACATCTCCCAAATCAGCATCCACAGCAACACGGCACATGTGAAATCAGCTGTAGTGTAAGGGATCATTAGGAGAGGTTAATACTGGGATATGCTCAGAATGAAGCTTTTCACATTTTGTGCAAACACACCACAGTTCAGGTTTTAATTACTGTGCTGTTTTGCTAATACCCTATGGATCCCTATCACATTCCAGAAGACAGAGCAGTGGGACAAAGGGATGAAATTTAAGTTGTATATGCATTTCTCAGTTTTGCACATTTGACTTGAAAATGGCAATACCTTTCTTTGAACATAATTTTCCATTCATTTAGCAGAGAGCCCATGAGAGACTGGGGGTCTTAACAGGATATGACAAATACAAAACCTCTCTCTGAGGAAGCTATGGTGAAGCTTCAGGAGATGACTGAGTTGATCTCACTGCTAATGGGCATAAGAAGTAGTCTTCCAACTTCTCATTCCCCACTTTCCTTCTGCTTTAACTGTGCTGTTCCTTACCAGTAAGCATCCAGAAGGGGAGAGGAAGAACAGGACACAGGTTGCCATAACCTAGCTGCCTGGCAATAGCTGCCTGTGCTCAGCCCTTACTTGCCCTTTGTTACAAGCAAAATATCTTAAACAAGCTTCATTTCTCCTTGGGTGACCACAGGCTCCTGGGTTGTTCCCACACCGCTGCTTAGGCAAGCTAAACCCCTGGAGAAGTTAGTTTGTTAGTTCATGCCCTCCAAAATGTGTAAACTCACATGTTGTTTCTTCAGCTTTACCTCAGTGCTAAAGTCCATAAGCCTGGGCCTTACAGTAAGAGGTAAGTGTTCAAAAGTTTGGACTAGATAAGTTGAAATACTTATCCAAACTTACTCGATCAATAAAGCTGAGAAGGATGTCCCAAGATGACAAGAGGTTTGCTTGGGGCATTTTCAGCTCTTATGTTGGCTTTGTGTAGAGTGAAGTTAGGAAAAGAGACAATAAAACTAGAATCCCTGGTAGAAAAAGTTAGTCCTATGCATCAGACCTGTTACTCCAACTTATCTTGAATCCAAAAGTCAATTCTTTTACTGAAAAAGTGCTCTGGACTTCTCAATTGTTCAGTGCCCTCAGGACATAAGCATGTGCCCACCAGGCATGAGGAAAACCACAGTGACACTTCAAGTCTTACCTATTTTTCTCAGGATCAAGAAAATAAAAAAAATTTGCAGTTGCTGTGAACTCCAAATTCATGAGATAAAAAAAAAAATCATGTGCATCATATAAATAAAGAAACATAGAATCAATGTGTTGGGTTGGAAGGGATCTTAAAGATCAACTAGTTCCAACTCCCTGCTGTGGGCAGGGATGCCACCCACTAGACTAGGTTGCCCAAAGCCCCATCCAAAATGGCTTTGAACACCTCCAGGGATGGGGCATCCTCCAGGGATGGGGTAACCTGTTCCAGTGCCTCACCATCCCCACAGCAAAGAATTTCTTCCTAACATCTAGCATAAATCTCCCCTCATTTACTTTAAAACCATTCCACCTTGTCCTATCACTGTCTGCCTGAGCAAAAGTTGCTGTACAGAAAAACGTGTTGTTATATAAAACCAGACACCAGACTAGAAATGAACCTTGCACAAAATAAATTCAAGATGTCCTGAGCAAACATGTCACCTAAGAACAACTAAACACCTCTTTGTACTTTTATGCACCTAAATATCTGTGTAAAGCTAATACTTGTCTCCCTAGCCCAGATCTTCAGAAGCACCAAGGAGCACAGCTCCCAGAGAAATCACACTGGTGCCTAACATTATGGCATATGTGGTCCCCTCAGGACTCAGACTCCCACTGTAATATTGATATAATAGAACAGGCAAACCTTATAGCCATTTCATGACAATTAAAGTAAAGATAGGGAGGAAAAGCACAAAAATTTACCTCTTATAATAGTGCGTTTATTTTTAACGCACCTTCTAAATCAAAACAATTTGGTAAAATGTTCAATTCTGCTGGCTCAAGGCCAGAAGCATTCTGCCATGATTCATGGCACTCCTCATTCTGCAGCGATTTCAGTTCTGAAGCCCAAACACTGCTTTTATGTTTCAGTACTAAACTATTGGAACTTAATGTTTTCTGCATGTATCA
The DNA here is from genome assembly GCF_040182565.1 of Anser cygnoides. Taxonomy (NCBI): domain Eukaryota; kingdom Metazoa; phylum Chordata; class Aves; order Anseriformes; family Anatidae; genus Anser; species Anser cygnoides. The sequence goes on along the minus strand of NC_089873.1, from coordinate 115,639,646 downwards.
GCTGGCTTTCCACCTTAATCTACACAAGCTATTTTTTCTATTTTTATTACAGGCTTTTGAAAAATTACATCAATAATACCAAGGCCTTCATTTAATAGAAGTGTTAACAAAAAGCTGGTTGGAATGCTGCCTAAATTGTCTATGGGCTCATTACTTCAAAATCTGTCTTGATTTGAAAGCAGATACTATAAAACCTATGCAGCAGAAACTATTCACATCATGCTAACAAAATGTAACACACAATGCAGAACTAAGCCCAAATACCATTTTCTCAAACATTATTTGAATTATACCTAGTCATTCAGTATGACACGCCTCCAGGACTAAAACTACCTCTGCTAAAAACTGGTAAAAAAATATACATTGCTGTGCACATGAAAGAATTTAATTAAAAAAGTAAGAAAGTAACACAAAATTTATTTTCTTATAACCTTATTAGAAGATCCCCTACAGCTAAAATTTTACTGACTTTCTTGCATGGAAATAGAAATCTATACTTTCCAAACCACAACACTTGAATACATGAAATCAAAAATATTTAATCTAAAACGAGATCTTGTTAAACACAGAGAAACCCTCTGTGTGAGAACTTTGCACTTTCTTTACTGTATGTTTAATTGTTTTAAAATAGTCTCCTTTTTTGGGCTATTTTTCTGGTGTGCGTTAGAGTATTTACTTGTAACTAACTCTAAACTGTGAATCAAACCTTTCGTCTGCTTCTTATTGACAGAGTTCTTGATAAAACAGACTTCACTACACATATTCCTCCAAATTAGTTAAAATTTTGGACCTGAAGGTGCTTTAGGAAATGCAGTTCTCCAAGCATGTAGATGCAAACAGGCACATGAAACTTCCCACTCCAAAGAAATCATTACCCATGTTCTCTCACTGCACGTGTGCATTGGTAGGACCCTTGATCGATATCTTTCTGTGTTCTTTCTTTTGTCACCCCTTTGTTGACATTGCAAGAGTGGCTGTACCAAGGAATTCGCAGCACATTACCTAGCCTGCCACAGTTTAAAGCAGTGGTGTGTGTACAAGCCCTCCACCATATGTTCTTTGCATTATGAAAGGTTGTGGCTGACAGTGTTGTTCCTAAGGGAAATTTATGCACATGAAAAGCATATAATTGGAACGGGATTTTATTCCACTTGACGAGTTTCACACGGAAGGATCTGGCTGAGAAGAGCCCAGCTCTGTTCTCAATGAAGCAAGCGGTGATCTTCTTGGAAACCGTGTTGCCGCAGCAGTTAGTGCTTTCAAAAGCTTCAACTTCAGCTCAAATAGCTTGGCTTTGTAAACAGAGCAATTGCTGAGATGTGGCTTATCTATTCACATTAGGGAAGGTGTTCTTTATCTGACTGGCTCAGGATTTCAGAGCCTCAGCAAGGCTGCTGTCAGGGTACAGAGAGAATTTTGATGGTGAACCTGATCTTCAACATTTAAGCTCCTGCTCAGAGGTGTTGCTTCTTGATGACAGAAGTACAGACATACTACTTTACCGCCCAAGATGTCAAAAGAATGACCAGGTGGTAGAAAGTTCTGGAGAAAAAAACACCCCCTGAGAAAAGCCACTCATTCCCATGCACTTTTGGCTGCATTCTCCCTGACTCTGGAAATGAGCCTCCTCTGGTTTTGGTTCTAGCCCAGAGACGGGACAGATTCATAAGCAGGAATTCAAATTCAAACTGACTTTCCACACACCAGAGTGAAAATGAAAACGGGCTTCAGAGCCAAGAGGGATCTATTTATTTATTTATTTATTTTAAATTCTCAATCTGGTCAAGATGTTAGGAGCAGCCAAAATTCACCTCAGATTCCTGGAACCCAGCCACATGTCTTTGCTTTCTGATACTCTGTGGTGGGTGCATGTTTGGTTTGTTGCATTGTGAGCCAGCAGGACACTTAAATCTCTCTGTGGGAATAATCTGCTCATATTGCTGGTAGCACCCCAGCAGGCAACTATGCTTTCTGTACCACTTCCATACTCCTTCTTATAAGAGCAAGAGCAGACAGCTCTACAGGTCACTCTAATATAACACTGGTTTTGTTGCAATAGGAACAAATCCATAGTTGTAGAGAAGAATGCTCTGCAGCACTCAATTCTGGAAATTGTCCTCAGCTACAAGCAGGATTTCTGGCGTAAGAAATGACCAAGGGTTATGGTCCAGAATAGTTGCTCCAGGGAATTCTGGGAGAAGCAGGGCTGGAAGCAGTCAGTGGCAAGAACCATTGACCACTAGAAAAGGAAGATACTTCCTCTGATCTAACATTTTCCTCCACATCATCCAGGATGGTCAGTCCCCCTGGTGTTCCAGTGGCTTCTCCTCAAGCCATGATTCTGGGGTGTATGAATTTTAGTAGTTACAGTTAGAGCCACTCTGATGACCAGAAATCCTTCTGGGAAATGTTGGAAAGCCCCAGCTTTTCAGCCATTGGATCCCTTCCTTCTATTGATGTGTTTTCTATGGCATGAAGAACATTCCTCAGCCAAAGAAAAACTCACATGTTCGACATATCATTGCTATGTCCCATCACATATCTTCAAGATCACATCTCAGACAACAGAAAGGGGAAGAGACATCTCTCCCAGTCAGGTTTCAGTTACTTAGGGTCACTGAATCTAGAAAGTCCACTGTGAATTCTCCTCCATGAAGACACAATCTCTAATTGTCAAACACATTTCTTAGCACTGACAGTCTGGGTTAGAATCCAGCAGCTGGGTTAGTTTTTTCCTCACCTTTGAAACTCAGCAATGTTTTAATGGAACTCCCCTTTGGAGCAACTTAAGTTTTTTTGTTTGTTTGTTTTTTTAATTGGAATTTTATTTTCATGAGCAGCAATAAGGGCTGTGTGAGAATACCCATTTTGGACTTCCTCTTACTGAAATTCTTTGAGCTGTATAAACCTGGAACTATGTGGGACAAAAATATGGCAGTACTATTACCAGCTTCGGATGCCCAGGCTAGATGACCTCTCAGGAAACAGTATGAAAAAGGCAGGCCAAATTAAAAGAGTGTTTTTGTGCATTTAAATGAGTCTTCCTGGAAAATAACTTTTGGCTGACTGAAAAGAACTGAAATGTGTGGTTTGCCAGACTTTATCAAAGGGGATTATGAGTTGAGCCTACAGACAACTATTGAGGTTGACAGAACCTACAACACTACTGGAAGTGCACAAAAGAGGGTAATAAAGGGAAGGGTACAGAGTTTGAGGTACAGAGTTGTATGTACAAAGACTATCCCCAGGCTTATTCTGTCCAACATAGATCATGGCATTTCTACTACAAAAAAGATTAGGGAAATCATTTTCCAAGAGCAAAGTGCAAACATTTGTCCAGACAGTGCTAAACAGACTCAATTTTAAGATCAAATTTTGTAGAAAGCAGAGTAGTCATTATTTATCTACTGAATGCAGCTTTGAGAGCAAGACATATAATTCCATGATATTGCACTGGAAGAAAATGATTGCTTCAAGACAAGAAGATGGCACGGGAGTGCTGGCCACACCCATTGTCGCTGTGATTTCACCATAGTTTCCATTGTAACCTCCTATTTTCATATACCATAAGCATTGCAAAATGCTGACCTTTGGGGCTGCATTTTTCCATTCTTGCTACCTGCCCCAAAGGTGAATTCTTTCGTAAAGTCTAAGCAAAATCTTTTCAGGGACCACGGCTATTACTTTTTGGCTGTTGTCACGACAGCTTGCCTGGGGCAGATTGTATAGCAACTGCTTTGTTCCTCTGAGCTACAATAAATCCTACCATCCATCATGTAAAGCAGAAAATTAGAAGCACAGAAAACAATTCAGAGCTCTCCTGATTTTAGTGTTTGCAAGTTTTGGCTGTTTAGGCTTGCAAATGGCAACAGATAAAGAGAAGAGAGATTGAATGGGGAGATACTGACCTGAGCAGAAGCTTCTTTTAATGAGAACTGTTGACACTATCATATTCATATCGGAAAGTTATAGTCTTCAGGAACTCTTGTGTTACAGAGACAACTATTGACTAGTGTTAGGTAAGGCCTTCAAAACATGGCAACATAACAGGAAACAATCTATTTTGTCACTTTGAGTATCTCCTGCTTGGCATACTTGCTTTTCTCAAGCTAATTGTTAAGAAGTAAAAGGACGTATATTTCCACCCACTGCCATAAGTTAGCTGGTTTCCTAAAAGGTTAAGTAAGTCGGCCCAAGTGTATTAGATTCTCTACATTTCTCAAAAGCAGGCTATTTGTAGGAGTGTTAAAATGTGGATATTGATACTGAACTGCAGGCATCAGTGCTTGAAAATGCTCTCTCAGGGCTTTAAAGACCACAGAGTGTGCATGAGAACAGAGATGATTAACAGCACCGAAAGCCAAAGACAATTCTGAAACAAAAGCCCATGTCTGCTATTAAGACAGCACCCAGGTGGCCTTATATAGCCCCACACATTCTCCTGATTTTATCATTCACGGAAAATATGTCTGAAAGATGCTGTACCAACAGGAAAAGCCAGTCTCCCTATAGGCCACAAAAAAGACTAGAGCTGTCCAAAGGTCTCTGGGAGTGCAAATATATCTGTTTCAGTAGTCCTAGTCCATGAGGATGCACACTCCACAGCCTGCAGCTTTATTTGGTGCCAAGTGGCAGGCAGAGAAAATTTGGTCGCAATATGATCTTTTAACACTGCTGAGTAGTTCATTAATATTCAGATCTCAGTTCATCTCCTATGGACTGGTCTTACAGGGATTTCAACCACAGATTTCAAGACACAAACTGCATGAAAATCTGAAATAGGCTTTCTAGAAGCAAATAGGATGGCTTCAGTAAAACATAGACATGACCAAAGACAAGTTATGCTGAAGCTTTAATTTATGCATCAGCATTTTTGCAGGGAACCTGTCAAAATTTCTTTATATGCCTTCTTTTCCTACATCTTCCAGGATCTCAGCAGACACCAGGAACTGAACAGCATTGCTGCTAGTTCCTCCGTGGAGTCCAGTTTAACTACTTCCCTGCACAAGGCACCAGCCCACTTTACTGAACCTATTCAGACCAGCCAGTTCAGTCCGTTTCTTGTTGAACTGACCTTGGCTGCATTTGCATGACTGTCTCTGACATTCTGTTATCTGTTTGATTTCTGCACTATTCCCACCGTCATAATCTTTTCAGGTTTAGCTGTTCCCATGCCTTGATTTCACCTTCTGCCCTCCTTCCAGTTTCTTCATTTGTCTTCAAATGATTTCACTTCACATCTGCTCTTGTTCCACTTTCAGCCCTTTTGTGTCTGTTTATCTACTTTTGTTGACTATGTTATTCCGCCTATAAAGTCATACTGTTCATGCGCTGTCTGGATACATGTTACTTGACACTAAATGTTACTCTTTAATGCAATACTTTAAAATCTCAAGCACAACGAAATGGCTAGCAAAAAAATGAAGCTTACAAGTTATGCAAAATAATCTGCTTGTTCTATAACCTTCTTTTCCAAGCTGCAAATAATTTATCTACATGACAATCACTGACAAATAATTTCTCTAGTTTGGTATGGTATATGAGAATATCTGTCAGATATGCAATTGCACCTGCATATAGACCTTAATGCCAGGCAAACAATGGCTTTGTTCTCTAATACATCTACTATATGTAATACCTGATTAAAAACAAAAAGATGGATGTTGAATTCACACTGTTTTGTCATTCGCTATTTTTTTTATCTGAAGTAATTTCTTAACCCCCATAAATCCTTTTGGCACTGTTGTGCAATATTTCAAGAACAGTTTTTATCAGTGCATTTATGTAGAACTCTCTGTGACTCTTCTACTTCTCATAACATACCTCAGTTGAATGCCATGATAAATCCAGAAGAAACAATGACACTCTTTTGCCTCCACTCTCCATAATTTTCCCATTACTGCTGGAGTAGATATCTGGAACACTGCAACATACCCTGATTTGAAATTATGCTGTATCTTCCACCTACTCTGCAGTTATCTGCAGCCTGTTGACGTTTTCATCAGGACAATGAACTTATACCTCTGGATTGCTTGGAATGAAAGTAACTCTTTTCCTCAGGGTTCACACAGCAATTTTCTTTATTCAGCTACCTCATACCTCCACTTACTCCAGTATACTTTTCAGATTTTTTTTGCTGCCTTGGTAGAATTTGTTCTTCCAGATTCTAAAAGGCCAGTTGCGCTATTTATCTCTTCTTGCAAGGCATCTGCTTTTAACTCTTTCTTGGAGCAGAGTTTCCTGATGAAGGAACTGAGCTAATGCCCATTCAAGCATGTCTACTGTGTTTGCATTTCAGGATGGACTGCAAGCTTCTAAACCTCAGTACAGCAGGCTTCAAAATATTCCCTCCATATTATTTCACCCCACACTTTTGTGGTATATGGTTCGCTTTTTTATTTTTTTTAAACTAATTTCTGCTATCATTGACCCAAATGTATTTCCACAGAAATTCACCTTTAGCATACTGCTCTTGTGCCTCATTTTCTGGATCCTCCTTTAGATTTTTCTCTGCCTGTCCAGCCTTGGGGTGATTTGCTAATTTTCTGCAAGATACTTTCACTTCTTTTGTTTTCCTTTAGAATTTGATTGTTTACATTTTCCCAACATTGCCCTGGTTTATTGCTCGTCTATACTGCTTTTAACTATGTGTACTGTCCAATAATTTCCTTTTTTTTTTTTTTGTATTGCTTCCTCAAATATTTCCCAGATGATCTGTAGTGAGATTTCTTCACCACTGCAAATCAGTAACCTGCAATGTCACCCAAAAATGCCCTAGAGGACTGCCTCCAAGAGCTATCCTTTAGCATAGTCCTGTACTTGTTGGACACAGGAAGTTGGAGGTGCTTTCCACAGGAGAACAGAAGCAGAAAAGCACTCTGTACTGATTGAATCTATAAGGTTTCCACTGAATAACGTCAACATGTTGCTACTGAGCCAGGTGTAGATGAGGGACACAGACTGCAGGCAGGCAGCTCAAAGAGCCACACAGGTGAGTCTGCTTCTGAGGACAGCTTTGATTTCCCATCTGATTGCTGAAGACTTGCTCACTTTGGACAGCAAAAGGACAACACTCGACAGTCAACATCTGGTCCTGGCCATTCAGTGGGCCCTGACGTGGCTTTCCATCTTGCTGGACAAAACAGGCTGGCCAAAAAGGCACCCACTCTGTCCAGAAGAACACTGTGAGCCACTCTGATTTTTATGGAGCTTGGCCATCAGGCCTAACCCATGGAAATCGCTCTGGATTTCCAATAAGTTGAATCTCCAGGAATCTGGAGCTATCAAAATGGAGCGAGACAATTTAATTCCAGCATTGGCAAAACAGTATTTGGACTCAGCACATTACAAGATGTCCTGCCAGTTCTGGTTTTGGGCACACACTCTAAAGCAGGTGAATCCTTCCTGATTTGTAGTTCCACAGCAAATAAAGCATTTCACAGAGCTCCAGCAAAGATGAAACTAGCTGGCTGCTAGAAAAAGAGGGCCAAGAGAAGTGGTCCATTTCAGAAGAACTACCGTACTTGCTGCCAGTGGTTTCTGAAATGAAAGCCAATTAAGTTAACTGTAGTCTATATCTATATCTGCATTGAGATATGCACCTGTGTGTAAAACATAAATTTGTATGTACACACTCATGCTAGATAATATATGTATTTTGTGTGTATGTGTGCACATGGAAGCAGAGGTGCTTTCTACAAATGAACTGGTCACACTTGCCATGGTAGACCAGACACATCTTCAACTCCTGTGACCCCAGATACCATGGTGCTGGAGAAGGAAGGGGTCCTTTGTTCCTCCCAGGTTTCTGGAGCTAATTCACTTCAGACTCTCTCATTTTTATGTCTCTGCTTCTGACTCATTTGCCAATCAAAGTATATCTCTATCTCCCTCACTTTTTTACCATCATGTTAAGAGTAGGACAAGTTTTGTGGACTTTGGCAACTGAGTCATAAAAAATGAACCTCAAGAGCTTTGTTATACAATAAAGAGGGTTGGGCTGGATGGTGTTGCCAAACTTTAAAAAGCTTCTGTAAAAATGTACATTTTTTTGTAGTGCTACAAAGCCCATATTTACCTAATAGACTGTGGAAAGTCTAAAGGAGCTTCTACAAAATTTCTTGTAAATAATATTTGTTTTAAGAATTGATATGCATGCCAAAAAAAATATACTGCATTTATCAGCTTGGAACTATTACAATCTTTTTGGTAAATAATATCCTGTTTTCTGAAAAGCCTAAAATGTGTATCTAATCCAATTGTGTCACCTCTCATTTCCTTCAAAGACAGGGAAAAAGGCAAAGCTAAGTCTGAAATTCTGTTTTGAATTAACTGCCACTTTATCTCTAAGCGACTTCTTTGTGCAAAGCTGTTACTGCAAATACTGTTTCAGAGATCATTCAGTCATCTCCGACCCCTGCAATGCATAACTACAAGGTAGTGAATGCTATCAGCGCTATCATCTTGCACTTATGCAGGGCTTCTCATCCAAAGTGTTCCAGCTTCTTGCAGAGGGATCCTCTTGCTGGGGACCAGCTGCACCCTTCAGGGACTGGTTCATAGTGTGGATGTGACAGGTAGAGTAACTGGGTTGTAGGAAGTCAGACACTTTGACTCCACTTTAATGTGACGTGACTAAAGCAAATAACACTCTCTAAGGTGAAAACCAGTAGCAAGTGCTCCATAGTGTCATACAGCCATTGAAAGCGGAAAATGAAGAATATCTTGGGTGTTATTCTCTATTCCATTCATCTCTTTTTACATCTCTCTAGCAGTATGAAGAGACCTAAGTGTAAGAAGGGTTCAGACCCTCTAATAGAGAATGCTAGACTACAAAGGATACTTGCATAGAGAGACTTGGTTATCCCAGTCGTAATAGCACCAATTCTAGTCAGGACAATCCAGTGTGGTAAAAGCTTGAATACTTAAATTGGGTTGATTAAAAACACAATTAATTTTCTTCATTAGACTAAAGTCAATTTAAACTCATTACACTATTCCTTGTTGTCAGTCATTCCAGCCCCTCTCTCTCTCCACTCAGCCATGCACCCACAAATACCTTTCCATACCAGTCCATTTACTCCTGGTCCCTCCTCCTTGTCTTACTCAGCAAACAGGATCTCCTCTTCTTGAAGGCATCTCTTGATTGCACTGGCAGTCAGCTGCTGAGGGCTGAGAAGCTCATCTCACCTTTGTTCTGCCCAGCTCTGTCATTTCTTCTAGTCAGACTTGTTCCCTACTGGTCCTGTAGCTTTTTTGCTCTCAGCTGCTGGAGAAGGTTGAGGTGGTGAATCGGAGAGCAAAGAAGAAAGAAGAGAATTTATACTTTGGTATTTTGGAAGCTGGAATCCAGGGAGAAGCTTAAGAACGTGACTTGAGGCCAAAATGCTTGGCTCTCCAGTTACAGAGCAGAGCTAGGCAGGTTTATTCCTATCGTAACATTGTGGCCCATGTCTTGTCCAGAGCTGCCAGCATTGGTGAAGTGCAGAGGGTTCAGAGGAACCTCTCCTTCACTCGTCTCCTCTCTGCAGCACTGTGGGAGGGAAGGGATAACAGAAGAATTAGCAGCACAGTGAGAAATTTGTCAGAGATAGAGCAGTCTACTGTGGAACATAATACATAACACATTACGAGACCGTATGCCTGGAAGTTATTATGGGGACATCTGGAGGTTACGATTCCTCCTGTCACTGTCCTCCTCAACTGTCCTCCCTTTCCCTCATTCCAGCAGACTTGTGGCCCTGAAATTGTTAAATTGGTCTTTGACTACTATTTCATTTATCCCAGCTGCTGAGTTAGGAAAAAAAAAAAAGAAAAAAAAAAGCGGCAACTCACTGAAAACAGATGCTGCCTCTGTACTAAGCAGATAAATTAAATACATAAAGAATGGGTTGTGTATAATGTTGATTCTTTGTAAAGTTTTAGTGTTTTTATCCTTGATATTAAAATTCCAAGAACATTGTATCACTTTAGTTTTGATCCGTCTGGATTAGTGAAGTATATCATTGGCATTACTTATGAGTACTGTAAATTAAATGGACTAACAATTTACCACAGAAATTATAGTAAAGAGAACAACAACAACAACAACAACAAAAAACAACACATCCATACAACATCCATAACTTTAATACATTGGAGTAAACCCCCCGCTCCCTCACCTGTGCACAGACCTGCATACACACAGATGCACAGGAACGTGGTTCCTCAAAAGGATGCTGGACTAAAGCCCTTCCAGTACACTCTCTCAGAGCTTGCTGGCTGTCCAACAGAGATGTATCCTACTATCTAGTTAGCTGAACTGAGACAAACACTCACCTTTCTTTCAGTACACTGCAATAGTCAAAGCTGATCCTAAAAATGAATAGTCATTCATTTTTTTGTTGGAAACACCTTATCAGTGTTTACAGTTCTATGGAAATGCAATGGTGTGCGTAACACAATAATATTGAAAACTCAAATGTGAAATGTCTGTGTTTTTCAGGTGTCAAATTTAACCAAATTATGATCTTTGAAACTGAGTCTACTTTTAGGAAAGACAGGCGGGGAGCTTGCGGTCTGCCAGGGCCAGCAGAATTTGGAATTTGGTTAAGTTTCAAGATTTTGTGCCTCAAGTTACATTAAGCAGAATATCTGTATGAAAGCATATTAGTGTCTGCATTGATGTATGCTGATTTTCATCTCAGCAGTAGGAAAAAAAATAAAAATTAAAAAAGAGGATTTGGCAGCAAAACCACTTTCAGACATAGTTAGGGAGATGTGAGTGGAATGAAAAGGAGCTAAGGTCAAAGTCAAAACATGACAAGTGCAGAATTTCATGCAGTACATGTTTATATAGGTTTCCATCCCCTTCTGTCTCCTTTGGCACTTGTGATAATCTTCCCCAGGCAGAAGCAAGCAATATGCCACAGACATCCTGGCAATCACTCCTTCTGGGCATCCAGGTTAGAGTAGCTGTTGGGTATGAGGGCAAGGGGTGGTGGGAGATTATCACTCCACAAGGCAACCACAGATACTGCTTAAGGATAATCTATCTTTGTGATCTTTCTGTTGTATCTTCTGCATAGGACTTAGATGACTCAGTTATTGTTTTGCCCAGTCTCTGTGAGGAAAAAAATATCTAAATGTGCAGATGGGGAAAATGAAGTCTCTCACACTTGCCTCTCACAACAAAATTTGGGTAAGATCTGCCTTTGCACTGCTTTCCTCAGAAAAGAAAGCCCCATGCTAAAAGTCAGTCATTCAACTAGCTTTAATTTGCAGATAGGCACCTATTTTTCCATCTCAGCCAAAACACTGTTGTGCTTGTTGCTGATGTCAGAGACTTCAGAAAAGCCCCAATGAGCACCCTGTTGCACAGTCTGTAGTAAACCAGGGGTAAAGCAATAAGACAAAAACAGGAAACCTTGATCTCCAGATGAGCTGCAGCGATTTCTGAGATGTTGGAGTTCAAGATCCTGTGAGGAGGAAGCAGGGCAAAAAGTAGGACTGCACCCCTGGATTTCAAGAGATCTAACTTTGACCTATTCATGAATCTAATTGGAGGAATCCCCTGGGACAGGGCCCTAGAGGGAAAGGGGGCACAGGAGACCTGTCTAATATTCATGTACTACTTCCGCCAAGCTCAGAGAAAGAAGCTGAGCAAGGAGGGCAGGAGACCTGCATGCATGGGCAAGGAGCTCTTGGGAAAACTCAAACAGAAGAGGAAAGCATACATGATGTGGAAGAAGGGACAGACCACTTGTGTGGAATATTGGAATACTGTCAGAGAGTGCAGGGATGCAATGAGGAAGGCTAAGGCCTGTTTAGAATTAAATTTAGAAAGAGACATCAAGGACAGCAAGAAAGGCTTCTTCAGATTCATCAGCAGAAAAAGGAAGACTAGCAAAAATGTGGGTGTGCTGCTAAATGAGGTGGGTGCCTTGGTGACAGCAGATACAGAGAGGGCAGAGTTACTGGATGCCTTCTTTGCTTCAGTCTTCACTGCTAAGGTTAGCCCCCACTCAATGCCAAGCCAAGAAACAAGAGAAAAAATCTGGAGAGAGGAAGACTTTCCCCTATTTGAAGAGGATTGGGTTAGAGATTATTTAGGCAAGCTAGACACTCACAAATCTATGGGCCCTGATGGGATGCACCCAGGGGTACTAAGGGAGAGGGCGGTTTTGATTCCTAGGCCATCTTGAAGGTCTCTTACAACCTTAATGATTCTATGATGATTCAAAATAGTAGTATGGAAGCGATTACAGATGGCTAATTTCTTATATTAGTACTGAGTTTCTGTATCTTAGTAATTTTCTGTTATTACACGTAGCATTGTGTGGTAGGTACCATCCTATTCTTTATTATTATTATTTTTATTGCAACACAGTCATTTTGGTACATGGTAACTTCCATGTGCACCAGCCTGCTTACACCAGAAAGCACATGAGCAAAGCGCACATGGGAATTAGAGCTGAAGATGCAACTTGCTTCTGTTCTTTCCATAAAGGATAGAATGAAATTACCTCAAAACCAGTGTTAAAAATAAACCCAGGGCACAGGATGGGAGGTGGAGGGCAGTCCCTGTGGCCGAGGGACAGCCTTTCTCTCTGGCAAGCCAAATGGCCCAGGGGAGCCAGCCCCAAAAAAGAGGCCCTCAGCCCCCGCAACCCTCCTCCTTCTTCCATGTGAGGGCATCTTCCAGGCCACTCCCAAGACAGCCACCTTTGGCTATGCGTGGGCCACTCCATCACAGAGGCTTCCTGAGGTCACAGTGGCCACCACTGCCCCACCTTTGCTGCCGGGCCTATCAAACAGGACCCCTGCAGGTGACCCACCATTCGCTGAGCTTCTAGGCACTCTGACAGCCAACTTGTGTGGCAGGAAGAAGAGCCGAAGCAGCAAGGAGAGCAGCAGGCCTCCTTGGTGTGCGAGGACAGCAATGCAGTCCAAGGAAGCACTGAGAAGGAATGCACCTAACATGAAGGAGAAGTGTCATCGGCAGAGGGGTAGTGCCTGCGGCACAACAGACACCAGTGCCCAAGGGAATTCTGGCGCACAGCCCACAGACACTTACAGGCGGTACCATTGGCACCGCAACGACGCGGGGAACAGGCCGCCCCCTCAGCCCTACAGCAACAGGGGGCCTGGGCCTTCCCAGTGGCACAATGGTGGCATTGGGCAAAGGCAGGAGCGTCAGCCGGACAGCCGCGGGGAGCAGAGGAGTGCCTGTTGTCCAGAACACAGTGTGGGACCCAGCCATGGCCGTAAAACAGACAGCAGCATCGAACCCAGGCACAGAAATGAACTGGACAGTGGCATGGGATCTAGGCATGGAACTGGACGACCCCCTGGTTCAGCACCCTGGCCTGAAAGCATTCCAGATAGAAGGCATCCTTTTTGGGCAGTCCCTGGCAAGGACTGGCTTGTCCTTCTGCCAAACACTGTGGAGCCCATGGAGCCAGATCCACCAGAAGATGTGGAGGAACCAATGGAATTGGATCCACCTCGGCCAGACCAGACCTCTGACTACCGCGGCATGTCTTTGCTCTCTGCCATGCGAGCACACCAACTGCATCGCAGGAGTGCCCGGCAAGCTCCCTACTCGTCGCACAGGCTCCATCCCAAGCATTAGCTTGGGGCCGCCAAACACCATGGACATCCTGCAGGCTCACCTGCAAGGTGTCCCAGCAATAAAGAACTCTGTTGCCAATTCTCAGGGGTTGCATGAGTGCCTCTACAACTACCTGAATGGAAAGTGTGGGGAGCTAGGAGTCGGCACAGATAACTGATGATAGAACTAGAAGGAATGGCCTCAAGTTGCGCCAGGGGAGGTTTAGGTTAGAAATTAGGACACATTTCTTCTCAGGAAGAGTAGTGAGGCATTGGAACAGGTTGCCCAGTTAGGTGGTGGCATCACAGTCCCTGGGAGTGTTCAAGGAAAGGTTGGACGTGGTGCTTAGGGACATGGTTTAGTGGGTGATGGTCGTGGTAGGGGGATGGTTGGACCAGATGATCTTGAAGGTCTCTTCCAACCTTAATGATTCTATGATTCTACTCAGGTGTGACTCCTGTAAGGGACTTGGATGGCACCAGACTGCCAGATTTTAGGTGCTTGGCTCAAGTGGAATCCAAAAGTGTAATCTGTGACCTCGTGTACAGGGTGTTTTAGGTGTCCAAAACATCTTCCACTTAGATCTAGCTAATAGGAAACTATGAAAGCAAGCCTGTATCCAAAATTTAACCCTTGGGAACACAGACACTCAAAAGAACCTTTTTGCAGACTTCTTCTGAGCACAGACATATGCTTTCTTTGTGGGAACTAGGCCAGCCTTTTGCACTGATTGGAGATGGTGCCTATAGTTTTACCAACTATCAGCTGATACATTCTCTCCACCAACAGGTGGGACACCTGAATGGATATCCTCAGTACAGCAAGGCTCTCATTGGGGTTAGGCCCAGACCATGCAAAAGCAGTCTGCCTGGGGGAGCACCAAACCTGGGCTTCCACTCTCCTGCACAAGCTGGCTGTTGAAAAGAAAATTACCGTATGATAAATTAAGGCATCACAAGCTCATCTTATGAGGAAGTCTGATTTTGTCAGTGTGTAATAAGCATCCCCAATACACACTGACATTAATATTAACCTTGAGGTGGCATAGGTACAGAAATTATCTATTCCATGATTAGTCTAGGCAGGAACTCACAGTTTGGTTGTTTACCACAGGAATACATTAGCCAGGTGTACAAGCAGAGCTGTCAATCAAATGAGTTGATCCAAACAGATCAGAATTACATGCACAGCTGAAATTATGGACCACCAAATCAGTTTGCTCCCCAGTCACTTCAAAAATTACCCATTTCTTATGTAAAACTTATTATTTGCTTGTATTCTCCTTGTAGCTGTCACTGGGCATTTTTTTATTATTATTTTATTTTTTTCTGCTAAAAATACATGTAATGAGACTATAGCTACATTGTGAAGACATTCTGACAAAACCATTAACTGCAGTGGCTGATATAAAATCCCTTCCTTTTGTCTAGCAAGCAAACTCAAGAAGATAAAAGAGGCTTCAACAGACAACTGAAGTCTTACAGTATTGTTGCTGACAAAACCACGACATGTTTTGAAAAGAGCAAAAACTATGTCAGTCTTTTGGAAGACATTAATCCAATAGTAAAACCTATGAGTGAAAGCATGTGAACAGTCAATTCTGTTATCACAAGGACAAAGATGCAATCCTTATTTGTCAGATAACCTACAGTGTGCTAACACAAAATCTGTCCATGATGCAGTGGAAGCCACTGTGGTATCATATTCTTTGACTCAAGAACAATGTTTAACACATCAGTTAGTTTCCTATTACATATGAACTATATTCTGGCTATTTTTTAACTGTTCTTGGTGAGCAAAATCCTGAAAAGGCACATTGAGGGAGTCATTAAGCTAGGATGAATTCCTACCCTTAGGTAATAATTGCCCTCACAGTTCTGACATCCATCTTCGGGTCCAGAGGTTAACTGAGGATCTGACTAGCTTCTTATAAATCTGTGGGGACAAATCCTCTCCGGTGGCTCATTCACTGGCATGCCTCCATGAATCAAGCCACCAGGATCTTCCCATTATCATAGGGACTGAATGGAAGGTCATTCAATTCAGTGGTGAGCGAGCACCACTGTGGCAGAAGGTGCTGGAACAGTCCTTTATCTCAGAATGAATTAGCACTAGGCAAGGGAGTTAGGGATTGCAATTGTCAGTTTAAACTGTAGCATAATTTTCATTTAATTTGACAGCTTTCAAACTATACATCCTGTAGCCTTTTGTAAAAAAGCAAGACCTGACTGTCATACTGGGTGCACGGATATGTCTCTCAGCAATACCAGAAATTATTAGAAAGTGTGAAAGAACAGCTTGAGCTAAGAAAAAATGTATTAGGGTAGAGTGATCAGATTTTCGTAGCATCAACATGAAGATCAAGGTCAGAATACTGAGCCAAACATCCTCAGCTATCTTTTAACACAAGTTTTTTTTTTTTATTTTTTTTTTACTTTTAGCACTGCCATAGCAAAACAGATGCTAGAAATTCTCACTCCAAAACTCTTTGCTTTTCATCCAGTTTTAAAGCCGTGGTGACATTCCAAGTTAAACTCACAATGGAGAAAGAAATATGCTGGTGTTTTCATTGTAATATGAATTTTCCATTGAAGATGTGGTTGAATTAGCAGTTCATTTTTTAACTATTACTTTAATTTGTTCTTTGTGGTCAATTGTTTTTTTTCTTCCTATAAAAATCATGCCTCAGTCCTATGCCTTTTGAGACATCTCCACAGAAAATGTCTTACAGGGTAGGGAACTGTCTAATTATATGTCTGTAAAGTAGCTAGAGATCTTCATTTGTGTGGAGTAAAACAAACAAGAGAAAATGTGGAGGAATGTGCTGCTGAATTAATGTGGGCATACCAATCTTGTTCCCATAAATGGGCAATAATAGTAAGGTGTTGGGAATGATTCTGAGTCTAGACATCCATTAAAGGTTTTGTATTTTCAACCCCTCTTTTAACTTGTGCCTGGAGCAACTGATGTATGTGTTCACACACTGGGACATAAAAAAAACAAGGCAGGAAGAGACTTTTTTTTCTTTTTACCCTTTTTAGCACATGGAAAGTAAAGAGGATTTTGAGATCTTTAGTTTAAAAATTTCAATGCTTTATTTACCTCCCATGTGCAATGCCTAAGGGATTCTCCTGTCCGGATCAGTGGTGGGGTTTCAGAACCTGAGATACAGAAAACCCTTAGGATGATTTTAAATTGTGTAACATTTTCCAGGAGGTAATTTGTAAGGAATTCAAGGCTGGTAGGTCTTCTTTAGCTGGACAATCAATGCAGAGTTGTAATCTCATTGCCAGTATCAGCCACTATGCGAGAAGGATAAATGCAGCTCATGATCCCTGACAAATTTTGACTGTTCCTGTCTTTTACGCACAGTAGAAGCTAAGAGTGTTAAGCCATGGCATGCCAGAGGGAGAGGCAGCTGGCTGTAGGAAACACAGAGAGGCCTAGCTCCCCATCTTGAAGCTAAGTAGGAAAGTAGTGAATCTGTCTCACTGAAAAGCTGTGGACTGTGAAAAGGAGGAGGAAGGGCTCTGGGTAGTAAAATGGCTTTTCTCTCTGCTCACATTAATAGTCACCTATCTCCAACGAAGGAGTATTGGACAGAAGCTGCACTTTAGCTCCTTCCAACCTGCCATATCTCAAGATATGGCTACTATACGCACATTCTATGCCAAGGCAATACGAAGAAATCTCAGGTGCCATGTGAAGACCTGATAAAATAAAAATTTCTGTTACATTTCATGAAGTGGAGGCTACTCAGGATCATCATCAGCTGTTTGATGCTCAGAGTGAAAGCACAGGCCAGCAAACCTTAAAAGAGCCCAATGTTCTTTCCTCAGGAGATGCTTTCCCCAGGGTGTGGAACTTTGTGCTCTTTGACGAGGCCCAAGGTAACTAATGAAACAAGACATTTTAGTGATGGCTGCATAAAGTTGCCTGGCTTTTCTACTTTCCTGCCTAAGGCAGCACCAGAGGAGTCCCAGATAAAGTCACCTGGGTGGTTTGACTGGCCATTTTCACAGGTTTGGTCCTTTTTCTCTTCCACTTACCATCTATTTCACAGACGGCTAAAGTTCCCTGCAGTCTACAGTACTGCTTTGGGAGCTTTCTTCTTTCAAGTTATACTTGTGCACACTCCGTAAGCTTTCCTTAACGTGATTATACTGGAGTTTTTAAAGTATTCTTAAATTCAATTTGTGCTTGAAAGCTATTTCCCCTTTCTTAGTGTGCAATTGCCAAAGAGGAGTGTGAAGGAAGAACCCTCTAAGGGCCTGACTACACTTGTACCATACCTGAGCACAGAAGCTGATTGTTAGAAGCCTGGCACTAATAATTTACTGTATAGGTACAGAAAAGTTTTTCAGCCAGACCTGATACATCATGTAAACTGGAAAAAAAAAAAATTAAAAAAAATAAAAATAAAAATAAAAACAGAACAGTGTTCTAACATGATAAGAAAGTACAATAATTCACGAAGTAAAAAACGTCATTGCCAGGTTAAAAATAAACTTAGTGAGACAGACATCTGCTACCTCTTCTACCATCCATTCTAAGGGGTGAGTTTCTGTATTTATAACTGTATATATAGATATACATGGCACCAACAAAATACAGTCTATTTTGCCTTTAGAAACATAATCCATCTTCCATTCTAATACATTTTAACATGCCCTAAGTCCATTGCATCTTAATCTAAATTCCATCTGTATCAAAATATGCCTTGATATCAACAATGTCAAATCACCTTGACTTGTGACATGCTGTGTTTATTATTTTTGACTCCTGAATGCCAATCAGAAGTACTTCTGTACTCAGGAGTCTCTGATCCTTTTAATTTTCTTTTAGTTTCTGCCAGTTCCTTCTTAACAGTAAGATTTTCATGACTTTTCTTCTGAAGGGAATCATTAATTTCTGGGCCTGTTCATCTGTATTTCCTACCCAGGAATCCTCCTCTGGCCCCTGTAGTCCATAGCTTCATCTCTCAGCCCTCTCTTTTAGTTTTCCCCCAAGGAAGCTGAATTTAATACAGGTTCTTTTCTATTTTAGTGTAACTCACTCAGTATGAATGATCATTTATACTGTGCCCTTTTGACTGGTGATTTTTACATTCTTTGACTGCAAATAAGCACAATTGCATTCAGGGAGCAGTGACTCAACCCAGTCCAGCCAAAGGGGTTTCCTGTATAAAAAAAAAAAAAAAAAAAAGGCTCCAAGCAGAGCTGTAGATTTTCAACCAATTGAAATACTGATTCAGCATCAACAGCATCAAACTTGAGCAAGTGCTTCGTGTGCACTGACATATCACCTTGTTCAATCAGGCACAGAAGCATACAATCCTCTCCCACTGAGGTTAAGTTCATAGAAATATACGCTTAAACGCTTTGCTAAATAGGTGGATTTAAATACATCCTTACACATTTATCCCTATCTGGGCTTCCCAATTTGTAGAAAACAACTAAATTTGAATTTGTCAGAGGTGCATGTGGGAGGTTCAGAAAAGTCTGTGGGCAGTAGCTATAGTACTCAGATCCCACTGGTAGGAAAGGTAAATAAAAGGTACAGCTGGCAGGTGGCAGATCACATTGGAGAACACACTTTATAGCAGGAGTGATCAGAGACCTTTTATCTCACTTGCAATGGCAGCAGCAGGGAGGTGCTGAGCCAATTGCAAGGTTCTCAAGGTTCCAGAGTGTGTATGAGGGAGTTCCTGAGCTGGGATGCATGCCATTTGGGATGTGTGCATGGAAGTGCTGGTCAGCAGGCCACCAGTGTCATGAGAGGTCCTGGTGAGAGCTGGGCACAGATGGCTGGAGGCGTGGTCAGTTCAAATGGCAGGTGGGCAAGAAAGCCCAAGGCATCTTGGCTTGTATAAGGAATAGTGTAGCCAGCAGGACCTGGGATGTGATTGTCCCCTTGTGAGGTGAGGCTGTACCTCGAGTACTGTGTTCAGCTTTGGGCCCCTCACTACAAGAAGGACATCAAGGCCCTGGAGCATGTCCAGAGAAGGGCTATAAAGCTGGTGAAGGGCCTGGAACACAAGTCCTGTGAGAAGCGGCTGAGGGGACTGGGGTTGTTTAGCCTGGGGAAGAGAAAGCTCAGGGGAGACCTTATTGCTCTCTACGACTACCTGAAAGGAAGCTGTGGGGAGCTGGGGGTCAGCCTCTTCTCACAGATAACTAGTGATAGGACTAGAGGGAATGGCCTCAAGTTGTGCCAGGGGAGGTTTAGGTTGGAAATGAGGAGACATTTCTTCTCAGAAAGAGTAGTCAGGCATTGGAACGAGTTGCACAGGGAAGTGGTAGAGTCACCATCCCTGAGAGCGTTTAAGGAAAGGTTGGATGTGGTGCTTAGGGACATGGTTTAGTGGGTGATGGTCGTGGTAGGGGGATGGTTGGGCCAGATGATCTTGAAGGTCTCTTCCAACCTTAATGATTCTATGATTCTACTCAGGTGTGACTCCAGTAAGGGATTCAGATGGCACTAGACTGCCAGACTGCCACAAACGTGGTGACCACTTGTGGAGAACAGTTAGACTTATTAGTGTCACTGATAAGAACTGGCCTTGGGCAAAGGGGAGTTGAGGAGCTTGCTACTGCTTCTCTCTTATACGAACTTTTTGAATGGAAGTCTGCAAACTTGGTATGAGAGGCTGCTTAAGGATGGAGCTTTGCAGTGGCGGCACAGCCCTATTTTGGCAGCAGAACAGAATCATCATAGAAATGTAGTCATGGAGAAGATTGTCTTGGGGGATATCAAAAGGCACTTAAAGAACAGAGCTATTATCAGGTGTAGTCAACATAGGTTCATCGAGAGAAAGTCCTGCCTTAGCAATTTGGTCTCCTTCCATGGTAAGGACATTCACTTGGTGGATGATCCAGAGAGATGCATGCAATCTCTCTGGATTTCAGTAAGGCCTTTGTCACAATCTCTCATGGCACTCTTCTGGACAAATCGTCCAGCTGTGAGATAAACAAGTTCACACTACACCGGCTGGTGAATTGGCTCAATGGTAAAGCTCAAAGGGTTGTAATAAATGGGGCTACAGCTGGCTGGTGGCTGGTCACCAGTGGTGTTTCCCAGGGCTCACTTCTAGTCCTGTTTAACATTTTTACCAGTGATCTGGATGCAGGAGTGAAGTGCATCTTCAGCAAGCTTGAAAATGATACTGAACTGGGAGGTGCTGTTGACTCCCTGGAGGGATGAGAAGCCTTGCAGAGGAATCTAGATGGATCAGAGCACTCGGCAATTAGCAACCACATAAAGTTCAACAAAGGAAAATGCCAGGATCTATACACCTGGGACAGAATAATGCTGGACAAGGTACAGACTGGGAGACAAGTGGCTAGAGATCAGCTCAGTAGAAATGAAATTGGGGGTGCTGGTTGTCAACAGGCTCAGCATGAGCCAGCAGAGTGCCTTGGTAGCCAAGAAAGTAAAATGCATTTTAGGATGCATTAAACGCAGCATAGCCAGCTGGTCAAAAGAGTTGATTCTCCTACTATATTTAGCATAGGTGTGGTCTCACCTTGTATACTGCCTGAAGTTGTGCTCTCCACAGTATAAAAAGGATGTTAAGGTCCTATAAAGCATCCAGAGGAGGGTAACAAAGCTGGTAAAAGGGCTGGAAGGCATGGCCTATTAGGAGAAGCTTAAGGACACCTAGGTTGTCCAGTCTGGAGAAGAGGAGGCTGAGAGGTGACCTCATTGCTCTGCAAGTCCCTGAGGAGGGGAAGTGGAGAGGGAGGTGCTAGTCTTTGCTCCCTGGTCACTAATGACAGGACATGCAGGAATGGCACAAAGATGCACCAGGGGAGGTTCAGACTGGACATTAGGAAACATATCTTTATTGTGAGGTGGAAATATTTCTTTTCTGTGAGTGCACTAGGAAGCACTGGAACAAGCTTCCTAGAGAGGTTGTTGATGCCCCATGTCTGTCAATGTTCAAGAGACATTTGGACAATAACCTCAATAACATGCTTAGACTTTAGGTTAGCCCTGACATGGTTAGGCAATTGGACTCGATGATCTTTGAAGGTCCCTTTCAACTGAACTATTCTATTTCTATTGCTATTTCTGTGTGCTGGCTCTAAAGACTTGAGGCTGCTCAGTACAAATCCTGTGTACTCTCAGTGATCCTTGTATGAGAAAAGATATCAGGGTTTAAAGAGAGGCTGTTGAAGCCCTTCTTCCCCTGGTTTTAGCAAGCTGCTCCAATAATCTTCAAAAACCCTTTATTTTCTTTATGTTGAAAAAAAAAAAAACCAAAAAACCACCACCTTGACATGCCAGTGAATTAACATATCCTGCTTCTTCTCATTGCTGCATCTGAGAAAGATGGCCATGTATCCACTACCACTGGGGATATTTTCCTTTCCCAACTTTTAGCATGGATAGTGCTGAGCACTTCCAAGAGGCTAGCTCACCTGACTCTTCTGTAGTCCTGTATGACAGTATTGCCATTACTAGTCACAGGCTGTACGCTGTATTGAGTATCTCCTTCTGTAAAAAATAGATATGGGCTAGTAATGATTAGTTTCTTAGACCTTCAATAAATTTGTGGTTTTACTTCTACATAAATTATGCTTTCCTTTTGCCATTAGCAAGATTTTGAGGGTAGCTTTGTCAGTTTGGCAGGTCTGAGTCTTTTACTTCCAGCAAAGACTTCAAGTCAAAGTGGAATGAGAGCTACAAATTTAGATGTGTTTCATGAGAGCCAAAAGGTTGTATTAATAAATACATGCTCAGACCAGGTTTGCTTTTCCTAGCAGAGGCCCAAGTGGCTAGGTCAGAGGCTACACACAGTGGGTGGCAGGGTGCAACTTCAACACTGAGTCATAGCCCCAGGCACAGGGCTGCATGGGCACCACCAGGCCAGGTTGCTCATGTCAGCAGCAAGCAGGAATTAAGAAGGGACACTGTGTTGTGGGAAGGGGAAGTCCACAAAAAGCCACAGCTGGACAGTGAAGGACTCATTTCGGCTGAACTTTCTATCCTTCATGCACCTGGATTTGCACCAGAGTAGGCTGCGCAAGAAGAAAGGTCAAACAGGAGCAGATAAAGAGCACTAAATTGTCCATGCCAGGGACCTGGCTATCCCTAACAATACTGTCAGGGAGTTAAACTTCAAACTAGCCTTAGTGTGGGCCCATGGAGCAAGTGCCATAAGACTCCTGTAAAAGCAGAGCAAACAATTGCCTTCAGCAGCACTCTCCTGAGCTGATCTAAAATGCCAGTATGGGTGATGGCACCTCCTGACTAGTCCTTTAGCATCATGACCATTTTTCTAAGAGAATTACCTTTCTGAACTACTCCTGGGGTGATCTGTGCTTTCTCTTGCTTGCTGCCCTTTGAGGTTGCAGTCCCATTTGTTCAGCTGCCTGACTTCGCTAGTATCCAATTACACAGGCTCCCAGGGCCATCATTCTGCTATTCCAACCACTACGCTGGAAATGGCTGAATATCAGTGATTCCTTCTTTGTTTGGAAACTGAGAGTCAGTGGTTTGATTTATAATAATAAATGACTTCAAAGGGCAAACAGCATTCAGCTTTCAATCAGGAGAGTATATGCAGCATTTTGGCAAGCAGTAAACATAAAATTCTTATGCTTTGCCAAAGTTTAAAATGTATCAAACCATATCTGTGTTACGTGATTGGAATAGTGTGTGCATTTTAAAACTCTGCATTGAGTTAATAGTCAGTATTTTAATCTTGAAGACTGATTGAGGAGGAGGTTGTGTTTAAATTCCAGACAACTTAAAATTCAGATCCTGAGTCTGAGGAGAAATCAACGTCAAACTTTTTGGATAGAGTGCTTACTGGTGAGTCTTACAAGCAATGGGGAAATTAAAATACAAACCCAAAAAAGTGTCTCAGGAAGCAAATGAGTTGAGGTGTCATTTCAGACAGAAATCTCTAGTCTGCAGAAGCAGAAAGCCAAAACTAAGTACTTTTATAACATTAAAAAAATCACTCTACTGGTGATTTGTGATTAACTAACTGAGCACTGAGGCATAAGAACTCAGTAAAAAATGTTCAGTTACAGAACAGCTAACTGTTGGCACGGTTATTTTCATTTCTACAAAACTACCGGATAGCAGTGATAATTATTTGCAGCATAAAGTACTGTATAAGCTTCAGCAAGTTTACCCTTACAGCTCCAATGGCCAGTGTGGCAATAGACAGTTAAAGGCTGGGCAACCAAACCTGCCCAAGTCCCTTGTTGGTGTCACATCCCCTCACACAGCCAGACCACAGAGGGATTTGTGACTGGCCCCAGGAACTTCTGATTCTCAAACTTGTCCTCAGATAGACAGCCAACCCCCTGTCTGAAATAAATCTTGCTGACTTGTGTTCCCATTTATTTCTCTGTGTGTTCTGGTCATTGAAGAAACCAAAGCTTTCAGTTTGTACAGTTCAATGGTAAATGTACCAGCGGTGGTGCTGAAATCATTTTGCTGATATTTAGCACTTACTTCAATAACTTCTTCAGAGGCTGTGGAAGAATTTACCTCTACATTTTTCCTCATGGCTTCTTTTTCTAACTCATATACCCTCATTCCTTTTTTCAAAGGCATAGCTGGGCAGTCCCAGATAGATAGATGTTGTGATTATGCTTTAGACCATAGGTAGTTCTTCACCAGGTTATTTCCAATTGTGCTTCTTCATGTTATTGCAAATCAGTTGTATGCATGTCATCAAAATGTAGAGCAAAGACAGTTATTCTTGTCTTGAAGCTGTAAGACTTCGACCATGCTCATGTCAGAGCTAATTGAATGCCTTCATGGAGACATTTTGCGTATGTGTAGTTTATCCATAGTTTGTCTGAAGGCACGATTAAGGAGGGCTCTAAACTGACACTTAGTTGAATCTTTAATATAACAAGTCAATCAACAAACATTAGAGAAAAAAGGTTGTAAAGACAAGAGAGGGATCCATGCTCCTCTCAGTTAATCAAGCTGTACACACCAAAGAAAACACACCGAAATTGGTCTAAGCCAGAATGTGCCAAGGAATGCTATATCTCAGCCCAAGACTTTTATAAGGCCAGATATATTTACTTGGAAGACATTCTATGATTTGCTGGGATGTGGTCATTAATTAAGCTTTGTTTCATAAATACATCTTTAATTTATTGGCCTTAAATTTAATACTAGCTCCAAGATAATGTACTGAAGAGTCTTTTATACATAAAAATTCTGTACAAAATAACAAAAAATCAAGAAGTACAATGTAATCTCAGAATTAAAAGGATTTTTTCCTTGCTTGTGGTTAATTACCTCCAGAACTGCCAGCCGTATGCTATTTGGACAAAGAAGTGAAAATTTGTTTCTTCTTCTATGAAATAAACATTGCATTAATGCCTCCTGACTATAGAAATAGGCTTTTCAACCTTAATTATAAACAATTATTTATTCTCAGCTAGGAATCTATTATCTGTTCGGTAACGACAAGGAACATCACTAACAAATAGACTGAACCCATACTGAAATCTTCAGTATTAATGATAGAGCAGGACAGAGTGCATTTTGATTTTGTAAAAGGAGTCTGAGATTTTGTAATAGGAGTCTAACATTGATACTCTAGTTTGAAAATGTTACTATGCTATTATCTCTGTGCTTTAAAGGGGATGTTTCCTTCACCAAGAAGGAAATCATATTTCATATTCTGAAATCATATTTCAGAACAGGAGGTCTTCTAATAAAAGGCTTGGAGGGGGAGGAGGAAAATGATGTCTGCTTTTTTCGTTTTTATTCTTCACAGAAACCATAGTTTTCACTTTAAACATAGTGGCTTCTCTTCCACCAAGCAGTATTTTTAATTATTTGCCACAGAAAGTGCTACAGGTCATAACAAAGACTGAGGTCTAAGCGTCTTTATCATCCATCAGGAAAGCTGGTTGGTAATTTTCTGCCAAAAACATATTTCTGTGGGGAAAGTTTAAATTTCCTAGTGTTTTCTGATTTTCCAGTGGACCATCCCAAATGAAATGTTTCATTGTGGGTGACCTTGAGCTATTGGCTACAAAAGGACCTCCTTCCTGGCAACCACATACTGGCTGGAGCCCCGTATGAGAGGGGTGCAGTAGGAAGGCCTGTGAGATCAAGGAAATCACAAGTGAGATGAGCATGGAAACAGCCCACTTGTGAATGCCAACAGGGCTTAGCCATGGGATAAGTACTCAGACCTGTCAAGACTTCTCAAGATCTTTAAGTACCAGGGGATCATTTATGTAAGAAATGACAGTTTTTCTAAGAGTGGTCTTCAATTTCCCAAAGGACATTGGGAAGGAAGTGGACTCTTCCCAAAAGGTCTTTGGGAATACCTTAAGTTTGCCCTACCTGTCTTGCTGTGTGACTCCAGCTCTGGGTGACTGGTCTGTGCTCCTATACAACTCTGGTATCAAAGCAGAAAGCAGCTTTCCAGTTCTGTAGTCCAGTCTCTTACTTACTAACCCATGTCTCATTTACTTATTTCTCCCATTTTTACACAAAACAGGGAGCTACACTTATGTTTGTACATAAAAAGCATGAGAGACAGAAGTCTCAGTTACTATTCAGAGAAGTGAAAGCTCCATCTTTGCTTTCTTTCAACATTTCTGAGTCATGTCTCAACCTGAGGACTACAGAGGTGGGTGTCCAGTCCTGATCCAATACAAAGAACGATGCATAGAAGACTAGACAAAATTGCACCTTTTCCCTGATGATTCATATTAATTCTTAACACAGTTTTCAAAAGATGGGTTTAAATTTAGTCATATTAATAATTGTTGTAATTTTCAAAACAATTGCCTCTTGTCATGTCTTCATAGATATCTTTCCCCAGGACGGCTCTATTAAAGAGATGTTTCTCATGCGTGCAAGAGCCACTCAATGGACCATGTTACAACAAGCAGAATTTTCCTACTGATTTTTTTTTTTTTAATTCCAGCACTTTGCCACACCATTCACAGTACAAGTTTCCTTCTGGGTGTGAGAACAGACCATGCAATGGCAGAAAGCATGACCTTTTCAGGATTTTAGAATGTCTTAGGATTCATCAGTGTCTTTCATTTTCTGTAAACTGTCAACACCACTGCTTTCAATTTTGGTGTGTGACCCTTGTTTTCCTGCATTTTGGACACCACAGCAAAAGAGTGACAAGTCACAGTCTGTAGTATTATGTTCTCAGTAGCCTACTGTATATAATTACTATGATTCTGTGTGTTCTTTTAGTCAAAGGCTGTCTTCTAATTCTGCCTCTATGCTAGTTCTACATTGATAAAAATAACAACAGGAGTCACTCAGATTTTTATTTTTATTTTTTACTTTGCTGAATAACAGAGACTAGAAATAGTAAAAATATATACCTGTTCCATGTCCTTGTCAACTCAAGAGGGATAATAACAACACACTCAATAATACCCAAGTTAATTTTATAATACCCATTATTAAAATATGATTAACATAATCCACATTCATAGCATCTTAATAACATCAAAAGAAATACCCTTCCTTTTCAAAGCCTTTCCCATGTGAAGCTATAGATAAGCAAGCAGACCTTCCTACCACCGTTCTTTATTTACAGGTACCTTAAAATTTGCTGTAGCCCCTTCTGCATCTTGCAGCCTCCCCAGCCACTTTGCTGCCCCTTTCTGACTGCAGGCCCCAGACTTTGCAAGAAGCTACACCCTCTCCCTGTCACTGCCCATAACTCTGCTGGTCAAGGTCCTTACACATTTCCTCACAAACTGGTTATTACTACTTGGTCTCTATTCTCTGGGAACCAATATTTGCTGAGGTAGCCTTGCTGCATACAAGGTAAGCTAGGTGGAGTTATTTTTCCCCCTATATAACAGCATCTAAAGGCTTCCCTGCATGAGGCTTGCAACATCTATGCCATCTTCTGGATGTTCAGTGAATCAGATTTATCCCAGAGCATGTCTGGCAGTTGCATGTCCTCATGAATGAATATGTCAATCTCTTTAACAAATGCTTGTATTTCCCAAAATCAGTAAGGAACAGATTAATGATATTAGGAGGGGGACAAGATTTTAGAACTAGGGTCACGTCTTCAGAGGTGTTTCTGTTTACTGTCTGCATACTAGGCAAAGTGTTTGTTCTATTGATCAGTGGACTGCCACTGCTATGCTGAATTTATGTTACTGAATTTAGCAAAAATTTTATCATGAATAGGGAAGCACCCTTCCCTGATTTAAGCATTTATTAAGTGCTTTTTTTAATGGACTGAACATCTGCTGGGAGTTTTTGTCACTCCCCCCCCCCCCCCCCCCCCCCCCCCCAAAATGCTCAAGTAATACTTTTCAGTTTTTTCTCACCCCTTTTATCTGGGTTGCATGTCACAATTTCACCAAAACTTATAGCCAGCCTTCTCTCAATGGGTTTAGAAAAATCGTGTCTGAATGATGCAAAATTTGTGATTTCCCTAGGTGGTGAAAGACCAATCTCGCTTTCCTCATTCTTCTACCATTATTTATATATAAATTGAAATTAGAATAAGCTTGTAATTTTCTTTGATGAGAACTTGTTATAATTCTTCAGCAGTCCCTCCCACATGGAGCTCAGAATTAGTGATGACTCAATCAATAAACTAATAATTTACTGCATATTTTTTAAGTATTTTGTTAGCAACAAACTTAAATGACTTGCTAAATCACAGCCTGGAGATTGAAAACTTAGGGTGATAATTTCAGCTTTAGACAGATGGACAATGAATAATACTTATTACTTAAGGTTTCCACTTAATCTTCACTGTTTAAAGAAGTGCAAATAATTCATTGAAAAAAAAAATGGAGAAACAGTAGGCTATTTAATTATTTTAAATGTTGTTTTTAACAAGTGGGCAAATCTAGATTAATCATTGAGGCTGTGAGGCTGTGCTCCTGCAAAATAATGTATTGATTTTAAAGTCAAACAGTATTTTTTAATATATATATATTTTAGAAATTAATATGAATATCACATTTACTCCAAAGTGAGGCTTCTTGTGACAGTCGACTATCTCAGATATTAAAAAATAAACATATAAAGAAATAAAGTTTTCATTGCCAGAAAACTTTTACAGTAACTTAGTGTTGAACGGTACTTTCATAGATGAATGATTCTTACAACCAGTTGAAAAAGAAACAAAAACCTGTCTTTAATTTTCATTTTCACTCAATTGTACATTCAGATTATGTCCAGGAATGAAATGTTGAAGTTCCTTCATTAGAGTTATGCTTTTTTTCCACATCATTGCAAACAGAGGGCATTGAGATGTTACATTTTTATCATATTTTGTTGATGAAAGAATTCAGGCTATATATCAGAGACAATGAATGTCTGAACTTCTAGGTACTTAAACAATCAGAACATCTTTGAAATCTTGTCGACTTTACAATGGTGGAAAATACTAGCCTCATACACCAACCCAGGGGTTGTGTGCACTCATTTGACTTCTTAGGATCTCCTGTCCTGGAGATGGAAGAACCCAAGAAGGGCTCTGGGACCACTGTAATAGAGACTAGGGACATGGTCCTGGCAAGCTGATTGTGCACACCCTAGGTTATTACCTTCAGTCTTCTGCTGCTTCTATATTCACGGTGGTTTCTCCTTAAACACACGTTTCAGTTTCACTTTCTTGTTGAACAAATTCCAGAAATGAGACAGATTTATATTCCATCTCATATTCACCTGGAAAGAATCAGATTCCTATATCCTACTTATTCTACTCTACAGATGAAGGTAAAGATGCAGACATAAAAAACTCCCGACCCAAATCCTGGATCTGAAATGCAAGGGTGGACAAATACAATCCTCAGGAGACTCTAATGATCCTGATGATGAGCTCACTGTTTTTCAAGCAAAAGCCCAAATGTTGCCTCCAAGTAGCAGTCTGATGGCAGGCTGACCCCTAAGATTAACACATTGTGCCTTTTATTAAGGAGCTTGTCCAAGGTGTGATTATAAATCAGGAGTAAAGAATTCAGACATTCTGGCTGTCCTTCCCAGCATGTGCTGCTCCAGCCATGCTACAACCCCTCTTAGACCAATTCCTGATAGTATCTCAAGGTTTTAGGACTATAACAAAGTATTTTGCATGAGGTACATCAGCTACAAACAAGAGAGCTTGCTAAAATAAGGCATATAACCTAGTTAGTATACTTGCCAGCACTGGGGACAACTGGTTGAAGCTATCAGATATAACTAACAAGACAGAAAGATAAGTAACCGAAATCTAAAGATTATCTGAAAATTAAGATGAAACTATGTGACTGCAGCATCTGTGTTCAGGATTTCAAGACACTTGAGAAACTCCAGTTTAGCTACCTGGCAACAGTTGAAGTAGAGAACAAATTTCTTTATTTTTCTTTATTTTTCTTTATTTTTCTTTATTAACAAATAAAGATTAAGAACAAATAAAGATTTCATTTCTGAAGCATCTGCTTCTTTTTATGGTATCATTTCTTTTAGAGCTCACCTTTGTGTTCACATGCCAGGAAATGAGACTAAAAAGTAGAATTCAACGCAACATACACCTAGTTTGCATAGGTGCTGATCATCAAGTCTTCTTTTACAGAGTAGAGCACAGACAGGGATATTTTGAAAAGGTGGAGCATGTAGATGTATCAGCATTCTAACAGAGTGTAAGCAACAAGATCTAATAATTTCTCCTCTCAGTTCATATCATGTTGGGATTTATCTTACCTAAAACATCCATTTAACAGCATAAATTTTGATCTGGGCTCTCTCCAGAGGCAATGTGGACAGGGAACTCCAGGGGGCAACCCACTCCACCTAGTTTAGTCATCTAAATAGGGAAGGAGAAAGACATAGCTGATGATTCATAATAAAAATAAATAAATACCACACACCTGATTATACCTCTTAAAAGAATGTTAATCCCCATGATAATCCCCATCTCTGAACTACAAAACATCTTTACCTAAGGTGAAACAGGCACTGTTAGTAATTCAACATTCTGTTTCATGTTGCTCTAAGATTAATCTGTTTCCCTCCAAAATGAGTCATAAGCTTCTGGAAGGAGGACTGTAAACAAGACCATTCAATATTCAACCTTCCACATTGTTCTGTAAAGAACCATCTCTAATCTAATGATCTGGTCCAGCATATTTATGGTGCTGCTCCCAAATCCACTTGTATTGCCAACAGATTATTTCTGTCTATGTAATGGGGCTGTCTATTATTTGCTGCTTATTCATTACTTCTAAAGTAATTGATGCTAAACCCATAGACGTTGGGATGAAAGCTCTGATAGATTTGCTCTAGGTTTGCAAACAAGTGTTATAATCCCCTGAATATCCATGTATTTTCAGTCTGTGTTAAAAAGCTGTGCAGCTAACTCAAGTATGTTATACAGCAAAGGCCCATGTTTTTAAGACCCATGCGTTATACATCAGTCTGGTCACAGTTGTCTAAACAAAAAGACACAAGTATTCTCTCTAAGTTCCCACACTACGGGCTTGGTCTAGTGAAGAGGTAGGCATGTCTTCACAGGTGTTGTGGTCAAATAAAACACATGCTATGCTGAAAAAAAGTTTTGACCCAGTTTAATCTTTCTTTTGGCTTCCAATGCCCAGAGCACTAGCAACCCATGGGAGAGAGAAAAAGTGAAATATAAGTGAGTGGGAAGCAGGGGGTTGGGTTTAGAAAGGTTTATTCTTGTGTCTGGTTAACCACAGAGATCAAAGTCACATTGAGCAGTTACTGCTTTCTAAGAAACCAAAGTACATGAAGGGGTATCACGCATTCATCTTCATGTATGGATCTATATGGCATGTGTGGTTCTACACAGATCAAGTTTGCTCAAAAATTGCCATTATTGTGTAGCAAATGTGAGATTTTAAGGTAACAATCATACCGCACTTATTTCTTGAATGTAAACATACATATATGCAAAACACTTGCTACATCTCTACTGGTAAATTCAAAGTGCCCTGGCCTGTTCTTTGGCACTGGGGCTAAAAGTCAAGGAGCAGCTCACTTTCGTACTAATGAACTCAGCCTCTCAGACAACTCAGCAATATGCAAACTATTTATTTGGAGCTGCCTCTCGGCATGGAACTCCCAAACAGGGACTAAAAGACAACTGGGACAGCTGGCTGAGACCAAAACCACATTAGGGAATGCTCTAAAAGTGATACTATACAGGAGACAAATTTATGGCACCTGAGAATGTCTTCTGACACTGTTAATTTACTAGTAGCAATGCAGCATCTATGAAAAGCACATGGCCAGTAATCTAAATAGAATACACCAGACAGATTTGATGTTGTAAAAGGGGTTGTGAAAAGAGATAAATATATAGTAGGAGTGACACTCAGGGTAGATTCAAAGGGATTGTTTTCACCTCATTTATAGCCTGAACTTCTAGTATAATTTCCTTGCAATTATAATGATTTATAATTACCTTTCAATGAAAGATGAAATTCTGGCTAGCAGGCTGTTTTAAAGGGAAGTGAATTTTATATGCTGTAGCACACAAACTATTTGACAGTTCATTATAGGTTAATACAGACAGAGTTATACCCAACTCACCTTAGCAGCTTCTAATGTATTCCCCTCTGAGATCTGCAAACCTGGCTAGATGGCCAGACATGCTGTAATAGCTATATTGTATTTAAAACAGCTGTCCCTCCTCATTACCCAGCGCCAACAGAATAATTAATCACCTGGGTCTGCTGTGCTGTTGGATGTACTGTTCCCAGCTTAAATTTCCATTGGTTTACTAGAATGTGGAAAAAGCAACAACAAGACTGGGAGTCTGCTGTTCTTATCAGGAGCAGACTTCTATGCAATAAGAAAAAGGGTGGCATATTTTATCATGAAAGGTTTATAATTCAGCATGCAGATATACATACAGAGGTGAGGTTTTATTAAGAATTTCAGCCACTGGGCAAGATTTAGAGAAATTCCTATTTAGAAGCTACAGGGCTGAGGTTCCTGAGGACTTCTGGTGAGAAGAGGGTCTTAAAGCACTGTTATTCCATTTCTGTCATGGTAAACAGTATCTGAAATGACCCACGGTATGCAGAACAGAGAAGGGAAAGCGGCATCTGGACTTCCCAATTTCCCCCTCTGCTCTGCTTGCTCGGTAGCAGTCAAACAAATGAAGTATTCCTATTATTTTTATTCTAAAAGCTAGCCACTCATTTATCTTTCCATAGCAAGCACAAAAGTCTGTGTAATCTTGTGGAGAGCTGAAAGCTTCATATTTTGTTAAATGATATTTTTCTCTTACCTTTTTAGTCAAATCATCTGGAGGCAGAAGAACCCATCATTTCTACAAATGCTCCCTCCTTCTGCATTGACTTGTAGCTGGAGTATAAGGTTATTCTTTGCATCCATACTTAAGAATTTATTATGGAAGAACTACATAGGCACAAGGACATGCATATAATATATATCTTTTATGCACAAATACGCTCTGCAGTGACCAGAAAGGATACAGAAGTACCAACACAACCATTTACATGTCCCAGTATACTTATTTCGAGGTCAGGATATGGCCCAGAAGTGGCCCTACACAATGCCAGCACATGTTGATGCAGTTCTGTGACTTTGTACACAGCTATATGAAATAGAGGCTTGAAAAATTGCCATACCACAGATGAGGGACTAACACTGTTTCCTTCCACACTGAATTATACCTGTGCAGTTGTACTGCAATTGACAAGGACAGTAAGGGCTAACCAGACGGGGAAATTAAAGAATCAACAGACTCCATCAGCCACACATCCGTATGCAGACAACACTGTCCCGTTTC
Organism: Anser cygnoides; assembly: GCF_040182565.1. Taxonomy (NCBI): domain Eukaryota; kingdom Metazoa; phylum Chordata; class Aves; order Anseriformes; family Anatidae; genus Anser; species Anser cygnoides. Next base: position 115,606,293 of record NC_089873.1, on the reverse strand, counting down.
AAAAATATAACTTCCATTTCTTAGTTGTAGGAAACAGACCATGACTTTGAAGCCAGTGGCATTTGTCAACAGTACTCTGATAACGCTCTTAGCAAACCTGACTCAAGTGAAGTAAAACTTACAATCGTTTTCAATAGTATCATATTCCTCCTCCCCCTCAATTTCCTGCTCATTACGAATTGCTTTTCTACCTGATAAATAAAATCAATTGACTGTGCTCTCTTCTCAGTGTATTTATGTACATGAAGAAGACTGAGAACAAAAATATTATGTGAACCACCCAGCTGCAGTTTTGCTTGCTGCTCTGGGGCTGTCAGGATCTGAACTGCTGTTGGAATCACTGACAGAGTTCTCGTCAGAGAGGAAAGATTACTTATATCAAAGCAAAAGCAGTAAGGTATGACAATCTACCCAGAGTGCTTAGATAGCACTGTTTACCTCTAGGATAAAGTTTCAAAGGCAACTTATAAGAACGAGTTGTGAGACTAAGAAAAGAATTGGGTAGGTTTTGAAGTTTCTATAAGCCACAGAAATGACTGGAAAACAAGTCTTAGCTAAACAGTAATGGGTGTGAGAATGGATGGGACACCAGCTGGTGAAAAACATTGGTCTGTGTTGGCTTTATCACGGACAGAAGCAGCAAAGAATGTGTTGCTGAACCCTTCCAGCTTCCTGAAAATTTCAGCATCCATGTGCAGATTTTTGTTCAACGTAGTCTGCTTTAACTGAGAGTTCACCAGCATCTTATGGGTATTACTATTACTACTAGTTTGCTCTTAGGGTCTTTTGCTGAGGTTTCAAAGCAATGGCTCATGGCAGACCTGCCACCTAATTATACATTATACATATACATGACTCAAGTTGAAGAACATTTTGGCATTTTGGCTATGCAGTTGTTTTACAAACCAAGATATTTTTTTCTTTTCCTTTTTTTTTTTTTTTTTCAATAGCTCGGACATGACTATTACATTTTTGAAGCAATGATAATAATAGTGCCGAATATTCCTCCATATATTTACGCTCCAGAGTTTCCAAAGATGAGAATAAAAAAGCCAACATGCATTTCTTTTAGTCTTTTGATATTTTCCCCTCTGCACACAAAGTGCTAATGATCAGTTCTTAAATAAATGACCTGAAAAGCATCTGGCAAGTTTATGGCCAAGACAAGCATTGATTCACTTTCAGCACAGAAAGAAGAAGAAAGACCAGAAGAAAATCTACAGAAGGAATAAAGAAAAGATGTACTATTGAAATAAAATAAAATAAAATAAAATAAAATAAAATAAAATAAAATAAAATAAAATAAAATAAAATAAAATAAAATAAAATAAAATAAAATAAAATAAAATAAAATATAAAATAAAATAAAATCAACCTGAGAGAAGCAGTTGCTGCTGTCCAGGCAAAGAAAGAAGTATAAATAAAACTCACACAGAAGGAGACTACTGCAGAGTGAACTGCAGCAGGCACTGAGCAAAACAAAACTGTTAACTGAGAACTAGAAAAAATCCACATAGGTCTATCTGTTCTTGGAAAACTACCTGCTACTGCCAAGGATGTCAGTGTTAGAAATCCCTCTATTATTCTGGCTTTGAATATCTCCCAAGTACTTTTTCAACTGGTGTTGACAGTGACTTGTTTGCTTCAGTCAATGGGATGAAAAATTTTCACCACTAATGCAGAAGGCTTGCTTAGAAGAACAGTGCTTAGTGCCCTTAATACTTTTCAGTCTCCCTCACACTAATATTTAAACAACTCTTCTGTGCCAACTCCTGTGAAGACAGGGGAAGCCAGTTGCTGACAACCCATGTCCAACACGTTATTTTGTGGTACAGATGGTTTCTGGAGTTTTGCTTGTACCATTGATAACATAGACTCAATATGGGAGGTGACAGAGCAAACAGACCTTTGGCCGCAACCACCGTCTTGCAATGAGGTATTTAATTCATGTTCAGTAGAGATTTGGAGCACCATATTTAACAGCAACACTCTTTACTGACGCTATGGGTCAGCAATCCACTTGCCTTAGGAGCTGTGGCTTTACAGTGCTGGTACTGTTCTGGTATAAACAGCAAAGGATGACTTTTGTAAAATATCTTTAGAACAGAAGGCACTCCAATGAGTTGGGCAGCTCTTCCGTCAGCCCCATATATTCAACTGCAGAGGTAATGAGACAGTTGGTCACCCTGAGAATATAAGGACTTGGTTCTATAACAATAACAAGAACAAATAGCCATCTTAAAGACATAAAATATCTTCAATATTTTTAATTTTTGATTCCACAGATAGAATCTATAACCCTGGTTTTAGTATCAAGACCCTCCCTACAGAGTGCAAGTAGACAGAGTCCTGCTGAAATGGTCTGTTTCTGGTGTAACAGCCTCACAAAAGATGTGTCATGGGACCCCTAGCCACAGTACAAGGAGCCTGGATAACTCCCTCCTGCATAAAACAGCAGAGCCAGGCTAGTTTCCCCACATCCAGGTTTTTCAGCAACTCAAGTCAGCACATTTAATCTTCTGGTGGACAAAATGATCAGGCTGTGATGATAATAAGAAGAGCTGCTCTAGCACTGCTTTGGGACCAGGCACTCAAGTAGCTATTTATAGATGAGAGAAGAACAGCAACAGGGAAAAGGAAGGAAAAATGGAACTGGCTGAACATGTGAGCGACATTTTTCATTTTTAAATTATACATCTGCAAAGTGATCTCAGGAGCTAGAAACTCACATTCTGTTCTCCAGACATCTGATTTCATCAAGAATTTTTAGGGATGTTATAATCCCTTCATTCGCAGTTGTGGATCAAGAAAAATGGCTAAATATATACATAGTGCTCTGGATCTTCAAAGCCCTTGTGACCTGTGGTGCAATGACCATTGCTATAGTCTTTCAGTGTAGGAAGCAAACACTGGCCCCTTTTCAAGGATTAAGAATCACATGGAGTCCTGTCCTCAAGACCAGCTCTCACATTTCAGGTCTCCCAGGTCCCAGTGAGGTTCCTATGAGTAATTTAGAGCAAATCTGTTTTTTTTTTTTCTAAACTGCAGATGATGAAGCAGCTTTCTAGAGAGCTATTTGGAGTGGGAATTGCTGAGGCAACAACTGAACTGCAGGGCAATTTGCTCTAGTGAAGACCTAGACTAGAGCCACCCCAGTGGCTCCTGCTCTCTCACCTGACCCCTCCAACACCTCTGCTACCCCTTGGATATATTCCCTTCTGCATCTTGACCAGTGCAAAACAATAAGGAGCTATATTGCCTGTGTTCAATTAATTCTCTGGGACTTAGTATGATCTTGCAGGCATCAATTAATCAGCTGTTAACATGTTTTGCCTAAAAAAAAAAAAAAGTGTCACACTGAGATCTGAGTCAAGGCTGAAAAACAGCTCTCCTTCCCCCCTTCTGCCCACTCCTTCTCTCCACACCACTTCGGGTTCCCAGCCACCTCTTGAGCATCTCCACGTTTCCATCCATTTCGTGCTTTAGACATTCACTGTCTACTGCATTCCCTGCAGAAATGGGCTACTCTGAGGTGGACACCACTTTGTTTCCTTCTGTTGAACGTGGTTGGCCCAGAGGGATAAAATGAGAGAGGGAGGGTGAGAATGACACGCTGTATCTGAGGCTGGACTTCCCTGGGACTTGTGACAGGAGGATTCCCCTCCCCGCTCCAGGATTCGAGCACCCTGTGTATGACTGGTTTGCAATACAGCTGTCAGCAGCTGCACCAAGTGCAGGAGTGAAGAGAAGCACGATTTTTTCCCCCTCCGCTTTGAATGCTTTGGCATTTGGGTGCCTAATCCAGTGTCCCTGTATGTCCCCTTCCCAAGGATGTGTATGGCAGTGGGGTTTAGCCCTCTGCAGCTCCCGACTGCGGAGCAAAGGGGACGGCAACTGCCCGCAATATTGTGCGGTGCCAGCACCGTCTCCTCCCGCAGAGAGATGCCATAGCCGTTTCCACTAGATGGCATCTCTGTCCTGCAAACACCTCCTGCTCCCACAGCGTTATCTAACTCTCCTCAACTCACACGATTCATAGATCCTCTTTCCAGCGTTTAGCAATTAAATACAGGCAAATATTTCATTAGCTTACATCAATTTATCTGCCATGGTGACAAAAAACAGTGCTGCAGACTTATGACATTGGAGTATCTTCCTTTCAAACATCCCTTCCTAAACACTGGTATTGCCATAAAAGACCTGGTAGCAGAGAATTTGTTCTCTCAATACTTCAGCACATTTTTTTCCAGGTGTGCTTTCTGATTAGGGAAATCTTTTCAATGCTGATAGTGAATTTTTGAGATTTGTCATACTTATGGCTTAATCCATCAGGTCAAACTATCAAAACAAGACATTTATTGATACTGCAAAATTCCATCTGTGATCTGTGTTATAACATGTACACACTATATAGTCTGGGACATGGTTAGTGTCGTGAATAAAATCATCTCTAACAAACATCTCCAAGTCTCCTGTACCAAAGACTCATCAGAACCTATGCTGACTGAAACTTGTAATAAATGCCCCAAATGATGTGTCTGGAGTGAAAAGGGAGTCCTACTGAAATTGGATCTGCAATAACTAGTTCATTTGCTGATACCAGGGGTAAAAGGAGCCTGTCTTTAGTTAACTGGTTTTGCCAAAATACTTGCAGCTTTTCTGTGACTGATAGACAGAACTATCCTGGAGCAAAAGGCATCTGTTCAGGTGAACACCCTTAAGGACACCAAGACACCACGTGCCTGCCCCTCTTCTCTATCACATTATTTATGTACTTTGGATATCCATGATGTTCACCTAGATTATAGAAGAGAAGTTGCTCCAAAGAAACTTAAAGCACATTCCTTAAAATTACCTGTCAAGGTAGGATAACACCAATGGAAACAAAGCCCCAGTGCTGTCACACAGAACTTCTCTTCGATAGCAGTCAAGTGGCTCTGATGATAAAGTGATCTATTTATTTATTTATTTGTTTGTTTATTTTAACTTATATTACCATCCTATTCAATGGCTTCTGGTTCAAGTCTTAAATTACTTACCCCAATTCCATCCCTGAGCACTTCCTTAGTGGCAGAACAATATTTCTGAATTTCTGTACTGACTTTTCTTTTGAGGCAAATGAACTAGAAGAAATGCCAGGCATCAGCCCAAGAGCTGGTGAAAAAAGCCAGATTTCTGCTTAGGGAATTCATCTGTTTCTCCAACACTCTTCTGGTGTCACTGCAGCCACTGTAATGGGGAAAATGTATCAAAGATTAGATTAGGTTTGTTTTCAATGGAAGATACCATTAAGGCGGAAATGGTGATAACAAGCCAATATGTCATATCCATTGAGATTCTCAATATTTTTGCAGTATTTGACTAAGCTAGACTCAGACCAGTTGCCCCTATTAAACTGAAAACAGAGAATAGTGCATATGCTATAATAATATTAATCAAACGAGAATTTAAGCTCTAACTTCCCTGATGGCTATTGCATGACATAATTAAGACTGGTATGGCTAGAAGGGCAAGGAAGCCATACAGATAAAAATATACAACACTGTGGTAATGGGGTAATAGGGTACTGGGTGGGGTAACAGATTACTGAATTGAATGCTGGACAAGTGTCTTTTGATATCATGGCATTTCCAGTGATTTAAGGATTGTGTAGTAAGCAAGAACTCTGGCACTGCCTAGTTCTTGCACATGATAATTAGAGTTACAGCAAAAATATTGTAGTAAAGAACTAATGCTATCCAAACCTCAGATGCCAGGTGACAGCCCAGGCAACCTAGGTGAGTTGATGAGGCATTGGTCTGGAAGCCTCAGGGCCTAAGTTTAAGTTTCTCCCGTGTCTCTGGCAGACCCTCTCCCCTCAGGTATCTCTTCATACACCTCCACGCTGTGGTTTCCACCAGCACCTGGGATGTCCAGCACATCCCAGGCCCTAAGTGTGACCTTTGCCTGACCAACATCTCTCACACAAGGGTGTCCTCCTCATGAAGTACCCGCATTTTCAAGTGCAGAGTGGACAAAGCTCACACACCAAGTCATTTTCCAATTGCAATCTCAAACCCACAGCTGGTACAGAGATGGCTACTACTATTCTTTCCTGCAGCTACATTAGTTCACATTTGGGGGGGGGGCGAGGGGGAGTAGTGGCTGGGGAAAGGGATTATTCAGCCAGTTTATTGCTAAAAATTGTCATTGTTTTTACTATTTCCAGGAGGAATCAAATGGATTAGGTGAGAAAAAAATATAACCATTGAGTTCAAAACCTTGAGGGGCTATCTGAATTTAAAATCCCTGCAAATCCACTCTTTGCTAATATATCACTAGCATCATTGCTCAAAGAACATTTGCTTTAAAAAAATAAATCTTTCTTCTGTGGGGAATCTCAATTGTAATGGTAATGCTGTTTTGATACAGTTAAAAGCATAGGCACTTCTTCATTCATATGCATATTTCTTCTAAATAAACAATATGTCAGGAGATTTCAGGTATGTTCTTTTGTGAGAAAAAATTGCACCCCAAGCCCACTGTAATTGGTTTGACTTTCTACTGGGGTAGTCAATTCTTTAGAAAAATTAGAAGTATAATGAAGGAAAATGTCACCATCTGTCTGAAACTGGCGAAGAGTGAAAAGACCAAAAAAAATGCATATTATTCCCAAAAGTAATTTATCATTTTGACCCAAAGATGAAGAAAAATTACTATGAATCCAACATTATACTAGTCATGAAATGTGTGTGCTCAGAGGCTTTGAACCTTTATGGTTTCTTCCAGACATTTGCCAGCACTTGCTGATGTCCATGCCAGCAGGAAAGCTCTGCAGGTGGAAGATCAGAAATGGCAAAACAGAACACAAGGAGCCTGATAGTCCTAATTCATAGTACCACAGTGGCATAGCCCCTGGAGCATACAAGGAAGGTCTGTATGCAGCTTGTTGTGGGATGATTTGTGTGGCCTGCTATGCCCAAGTAAGCTGCAAAACTCAGGTGGTACTTTTGCAGAGAAATAATCAGTGTAATTATGGAAGACAAACAAGTTCTGATCAAATAAGAAGAGGTAAAAGCACTCCATAACTCTCCAGAATTGTCTTCCCTTTCCAGTGCATTAGGCTTTGTTTTTTCCCTTTTCTCCCTTTTCCTTGCCCTACCTCTTTTTTTTTTTCTTTTCTTTTCTTTTTTTTTTTGAATGTTTAGCCTTTTCTCTTCTGATTACAGCCTAGCTGAAGTAATAAACCTCTCTGTCAGAAAGCCCTGGTAGGATTTTTATGTCTTGTCACTGGTGGCACAGTATGTTGCCAAGGTAATAAAACATGCGGAAACTTTTGGAGTCAATGAAGTCCATGCACATCTTCCTGTTAATTGTCAGGATCTCCCTTGATTTCTTCGACATACCAGAGCTCCGTACCTCTGACTCCAGAGGCCATTTCTGCTGTAGTGCTGATGCCTTAGAAAAATGTTTCATTTCAAGAAGTGGTTTCATCAGGAGGAATGGTCACCATTCTTGCTGCAAGATGTGCAGCTGGGAACAGTTATACCACTGGAAATCATACTCAGCTTTACCACGTGTCACCACTGCATGTTGTGACCAGTCCTCTGATTTTATTACCTTGCCAGTGCTACTGAACCTAGACAACAAGCAGGTAATTTCAGAACTGGCTGGAAAGTCTTGATTTCACAGGATTTCTGCTTGATTTTCTTCCTTCTGTTTATTTCCACTTTCTGAAGTTAAAGCTAAATATATGTACAGAATTGAAGAGAGAGAGAGAGAGAGAGAGAGAGAGAAGAGGGAAAATAAAACAGAGATCAATATTTTCTCACTTAAATTCCTCCCAGTCCAAAAATCCCACATTGAAATAGGGGAAATACTGGGAGTCTCAAGAACAGTAGCACTAATATATAGCATCTGATATTCATAAGATCTCACTGAGCTTCACACAGGAGGTAAATTCAATCCTCAGTGTTTTATAGATGAAAAAAAAAAAAAGTACAGAAGAGAAATAACTTGCCCAAGATCTCACAGCAAGTTTAACAGCAGGACTGAGACTAGGACACAGATACTCTGTGGCATTTCCCACCAACTCAGCCAACTTGGCATCATATTGTGCTTCCATTATTGAGCTCCAATCACCCTCAGACCCCAAATATGATTCAGCCCAAATTTATCAAACATAAGTTATCGCTGTATGAATGTTTTAATTCTGACAAGTTTTTAGTCACTCGTAACTCTTTAGTGCTTCATCCTTGCTGTGTCCATTTCTTTACAGCTCTGTTTCTAATTTATATCATAGTGGTCAAGATTTGTATCAGTGTACATCTGCTATCCATCAGGAATTTTGCCAGAGATGATATAATTCACAACCCACAAATCAAGTCTTTGGACTCTTTCTAGAAGCAAGGAAGACAAGATCCCAACCAGCAGGTGGGAAGGGCCATTTGGCACACAAGGTTACTGCAGCCACCTCTAGTCTGCCCTGAGGACACCCCATGAGATGAGCCAAAGAGTACATGGGGACTCCAAGTCATCACTGTTGTCATGATGGTCTGGCTCACCTAGCAGAAAATAAATAGTACCAAGCAGGAGATGATCTAGCTGATGAGCATTTTTGATGCAGCAGTCCAGCCCAATCTGTGGGAAGCTGGTCTTTGCTACTGCCCACAGCTGAAGCTGTCTTGTCAAGTCACACAGGAGAGAACTGTGCCTTTATGTTCAGCTGCTTCGCTTGCACTCTCTTGTTTTGCTGCTTTGCTGCCAACATGCTGAATTACTTTAATCAGATATATAGCAGAGACTATGGCTATACTCCCAGAGCACTCTGGGCTTGTCCTGCCCTAGAGCAATCACCTACGATCACTGCAGTCAGGCACTTAGAAGCAGAAGTAGGAGTACATGACTTTTTCTTGGCAATTTGTTAAGGGAATTAGGGAGCAAGGATAGAGGAGAGAGCAAGACTGAACAACCCACAAGGAAGCCACAGAGGAAGAGAAGATGCACTCCTGTCATGCTCTTGGGCAGACATTTTGGAGGTTGAGAAGAGCAAAGAAGCATGAACTCTGGATTTAAAGCCAGTTCAAGCTGTTTACAACTGCAACAAATCTCTGCTAGCAAGCAAGAGAGTGGCAGAAGCTCCTAGACCATATCTGAACCCATTATAAATCAGGAGAGTTGTGTTTGTGTCTCTCTAGACAGCAACATATCACAGTCTGCCTCCAAAATGGAACCCACAGAAAGGAGGAGAAACTAGGACTGCATGCTGTACTGGGGGTAATTGGCATTTCTTCCACCTTTTCACTTTACTGCCATATCTGTATGTGGCCACTTGAGGTAGAGTTAAAGCAGGAACTATCGTATTAGAAAGGAAGTAGGTTTTCCTTCAGATTCCAGCAGGGAAGGTTTGAAGAAACCTAGCTCAAGAAGATTATTTCAGGCCTTCAACACTCACTGCAGCATTTGCTTTCCCATGTGTTCCTCAGTTCACAGAATCTCTCTTCTTTATTCTTTTCTCATCTCTTCTTTGAGAAACTCCATCCCTTCCCTGCAACGAGCTTAATATTGCTCAGGACAGACCTATGAATCCTGCAGGTTAGTCTGTTTTTTCCCTCCACTTTCATGTTTGATCTGAAATCATAGCTGCTTTAAAAGGTGATCCTAACCTAAATTTTGAGCAATGTTGAGCCTCAGATTGTCAATCAGAAAACAGAAATGCTCGTCCAGATGTGTGCTGGGAACTTCGTAGGCTTTGGCATTCCCTCTTCATTGTCATGCAGACTTCTCACAGTGCAGGTTCCTGCTTTAAAATCTCACCTCAGCAAATAATAAACAAAAATAACAATATTTCTTAGCAATAGTATCATTGAGGTTGGCTCCTGGGATGTGGAGATAATTTCTACATCATTTCATTTCCAGAATAGGATTGAGAACAACTAAGTATGGAATGAAAAAAAAAATCAACAACAATTTACAGAAGGGAATTCTTTTGTCTCACACACAACTTTGTTATAAGTACAGTTGTTTTGCTCTTAAAAAAAAAAAAAAATCTTTACAAGCACAACTCCAGAGGGGTGTAACCATATACAGACTCTGAGGAGGGGAGTTTTAGGGGATTAAGTTTCTTCATTGTTTGGCAGACTGAAGAGGGGTTGGCAAGAGGAGTTTTACAGACTTTGCAAAGCTTCTGGGGATACAATAAATGGGAGAAAAGATGAGTCCAAAATCACCTATTATACAAGAACATCAAAAAGGTATTTCACAGGCAGAACAATCACCTGTTCTGGTGGGTTGACCTTAATCAGCTTCCAGACAACCTCTCACTCCTTCTCCTTCTTCTCTGACCTTGGTATTTGCAGGATTTTTTTTTTCACAGTTTTGTTTCCTCACTCCTCTCTCACAGTTGTCACACAATGATTTTTAGCCTTTCTTAAATATATTTTCCCAGAGGCACTACCAGCTTGGCTGATGGGCTCAGCTTTGGCCAGCTGTGGGTCTGTTCTGCAGACATCTGGAGCTCTTTCTGTGCAGCACAGTGGCTGCCCCAGTCTCTTCTAACAGAGTCAACCACTGCACCTCACCCCTGCTGCTAAAACCTTCCCATGTAAACACAATACACCTGTAAACTCTACAATGTTGGAGAAAGTCAGCAAAAGCTGAACAGGTCTCCAATACTGGTTATGAATGATCTGTTTTCTTCTACTTATGTCTTTTATCATATGTATATATCATAGCATCCTTTCAGAGCAACAAAACCTTTACCTTTACCTCCAGCCATTCTGCTAATTGACACTCAGGTGTCCTCAGTGCTAACCTCTGCCCAATGTCAGGGTGCAGAACATTGCCCTCCAGCAGACAACCAAGAAACAAGATAGGTTGCTGTGGTTGGTAGAGTGTGTGCGCTTCTGTATACATTCATACACTGTCTTCAAGAAAGCCCAGAGTTTCTAAAACTGTAAGGGAGATAATCCCTACAATTGAAGGTTACTTTGTGCTATGAAATAGAACAAATTGCTGGAGACAGTAGCAACTCTCCAAGTCCAACTATGTAAGAGATACTACAGTGAAACTGCTGCTTGGATTAGCAACTTACAAGCTGATCCCATGTTCAAGTAAAATGAATTTAGAGTTCATTTTAAGGGCAACTATCCTCATCAAGCAAGCAATGTTCATTTTAAAGGCAACTAGCCTCATCAAGCAAGCAATGTACAATAAAGCGAAAAGAGGAAGGGTAATCAAAAGTCATTTACTCTCATCTTCAGCAATCTTAAACCAATTTTATTAACCATTTTCTGATCTACTGAGATGTATTAACCAAACTTGTACTAGAGTACGAACAAGTCCCAGTAGTTACATTACCCTGCCCAAACTGTTAGAGACTGATCATTGGTCAGACAATTAAGGATAATTAGGTAGATTTCTTATGACCATGTCACTCTTAGTTTGTAGGTTAAAATAAAATGAGAAGCATGTAACATGGGAAAAAAAAAAAAAAAAGGATATAATTCTGTTTGTTTTTTTGGCAAAAACACAGTCAGATGAATGTATTTAGAGAGGGGGAGCTGTCCATGAAATCCATGGGATCTCAGACTCTCCCTGGTGTTTAGCAACCTTTTGCACTGTAACAGAATCCAAGTCCAGCCTTTGTCTGACAAGCAAAGTGGAACCAGAACAGGGGAAGAAGAAAAGACATGACTTGTCCAAAGGCCACCCAGCTTCTTGGCTGTGTTGGGTCAGGCTTGCAGACTAGGTTCTCTTCCTCCAGTCCCTCCTGTGGCCTTATTCGTATGCTTAGAAAGGGGGAAAGGAGGATGGAGTTATTTGGCTATTGAACTCCCATTTCAGTCAAGTGTGACTTTCCATTAACATTATATAAATCACCAGGATCTAAGCCAGATAGCTCTGAAATAATGTTCAGAGTAAATTGTTATGCTGGACCAAAAGGCTTCTATGTAATGTAAAAGATTTTAGGAGGAAATGAGGTGATTCCCTAGACAACAGATCTGGATTTAAACAGCTTAAGGAAGTTCAGAATTGCAATTTTTTTCTTACTTCTTATTTCTGGCAAGTTCCAAAAAAGAGAAGAGAATCATTTTGGGTGGAGGGAGAACTTTGGATAACTATTTAAAGAAATATGCATAATCATTTGAAAATTAACAAAATTAAACTGTATTGTAGTCTCCCATGCTTGTTATCTTTCATTGGCTTCATTTCAAATTTTTTCTGCTTTCCCAGCGGAGTGTGTTTTTCTCTTTTCTCATCCTTTGTACTTAGAAATAAATAAAGAAAGAAACCAACAAATCCAAACAACATTTGAGCAAAAGAAAACTCCAGAGTCAAGCTAGGAATGTTCTGTCCTTATGCAAGCCCCAGACTAAAACTTCTGCAATTGCTACTGTGGGAAATGAAGCAGAGCTTCCTTTAACATAGCCTGTTTTCTGTACAGAGGTAATTGTATTTTCTAGAAAGGCTAAGGCCAGTGTCTCCCATTAGCCTGGAAAACAATTACCATTCCTGGAAAACTAAAAATAAGGCCACAAATGAGAGACATGACACAGAGACTTATAGGTGCTAAGAAAAAAAAAAAAAAAAGACTTAACTGACTATAAATACATGAGGGAAAAAAGGGCAAAAGAAAAACTTGTCTGTCAACATTTTAAAATAGGATTTAAAACAGCAGCTGAACAAGGATGTGTTACTCTCAACATTGTCCTAAAATTCGGTGCATCTTCTGCCCATGATCCACACAGAGGGAAAGTCCCAACTCTTTTGAAGTGCCCTAGCCCTTCAAGCCTGTTTCTGACAGAGCTCCCCAGGTAACGTCCCAGAGCTCGCAGCCCCAGGCCAGCTCAGACTCTGCTCTGGATGTGCTCCCTTGCATGGCCAGTGGGACAGAGGGGACCAGAGCTTTTGGACCAATAGCACATAGCTCTAGTATAACCCCCAGTTTCAGGGCTATGAAATACACCTACACAAATCACAAGTGAGCACAAACATGCCTCAAAAAATAAGCTATCCTACCCATCCACCCTGCAGTATCTCACCTAGCTGCATCTAAAATCACCTAGATTCTTTCTTTGGGCAGTAGATACGTAGAAATAATTTTAGTGTCAGATTCATTTCACCTGTTTTTATTTAAAGATGGGAGGAAATCCCCCTGGAAATGTCAATTTCTCTCACTTAGAGAATAAACTCAGATAATTGCCCTACATGAGACATCTAGCCTGCAACTGGGTAAAATAAATCCCACCAACAATTATGATCTTAAGAAGCCTCACAGAAAATCTCCTCCCCTTGTCTGGGATCTCCAGGTGTAATTAAAACCATTCCCCATGGTTGTGGGAGCAAACTATGCTACAGAAAAAAAGGTATTCAAGAGGCACAGCATATGGATGTTTGTAAATCACACACATATAATGGCCAAACCATTTAAGTGTGTAAACCCCTGCACTGACAATGCAGATTTTCATTAAGGTCTAGTTTACACAGGGAGACCTCTTGAGATTAAATGCCAGGTGAAGAACAGAAGCAACATGCGGAAACTGTTTACATATAGTCAACTTTTCACTTTTCCTATATTTTTAACATTTTAAATATTGTTGCATACAAAGGCCTATGGTTTCTTTTCTTTTTTTTTTTTTTTTGGGGGGGGGGGGGTTCTTTCAGAGCCTATGAACGTATTTTCCAACAATTTTCATGGGAAAAAAACATAAATATGAAGGCACTTGAATAATTTTCAAAATTCAGTAGGAGATGTTCACTTAACTCAGCATCCAGCTGTTAGGTCTAAGCTTCTTGGCTGAGCTGAAGAGAAAGCCAAGAGTAGTTGAACACTACGGTTATTTTCCTGCCTACCCGAGGGCAGCTGGAGCATGGACTCTTTCCCATCAGCCACTTTCCAAGTCCCTTTGGCTGAAGGGGCTGGATTCTTTAGCTGTGTGTCTGCTTTATGTTATCAAAACAGTGCAAAGAAGCCAAAGGATAGGGCTTGCTCAGACCTTCTATAGATGTTGGGTGCAAAGGGTTAAGACACTCCTAAAACCACAGTCTCCAGAACAAACAAGGCACAGGCTCAGATGCATCCAGGGTACAGTGTCTAGTGTCAGTGCAAGTGCAGAGATCTGCATGAAATATTCTAGGATAGGCAGCCCTTAAACCTGCATGCTCCAAACCAATAAATTCTTTTTGTTGTTGTTTTGAACAGACATCAAAAATGCTTTCTTTTTTTTTTCTTTTTTTCCTTTTTTCTCTACACAGAAAGGACATGGCAAGACTGAGTAATTTGTTTAAAAGCAGCCTGAATTACCCAGAGAAATATGATACTATGGAAGAACAGCACAGTACACAGCACAGCAAGCAGATAACATGCAGAGATGCAGATTTTATTGAAAAGCTACAACCTACTGCAGCAAGCTACAATGACAGAAAGAGGGAGAGAGATCTTTTCTTGTATTGTTCACAGTGAAAGCTGTGTACGGAGGGCTGATCTCTCCCTTCAAGGCTGAGCACTTTAAAATGCCAACTCTGTTAACCACTTCACAGCACATAAGAAAAAAAAAACAACAACATGGAAAACTTTGCCAAAGGTAGGACGCGTGAGGAAACAACTAGTTAAACTGCCTCCTGCTGCAGTCAGTGGGGTGGGATCAGACATGGGCAATGATGTGAACCAGCACCACTGGCAGAAAAAGACCTAACTTATTTCTCCTTAAAATCAAGAAGTCATGCCCGACAGAGGGTCTGGGGTGAGGGGGATGCCAAATTCAGTGAATGTGGCACATTTGGTATGACCTCATTAGTCACTTGGAAATTATGCTTCTTCTTAGCCAACAGAGGTGGGAATTAGCTTGGTTTTGTGTATCAGATAGTTAAATAGGTATATAGATAAGGACATACATTTAATCACAGAAAGACAAAAATATATTACTTTTCACCTACTTGATTTCATCCTATTCAGGAGCAATCTTGAAGGAGAAAACATCATGCTCTCCTGCAGCACAACAGAGCAGGAGCAAGCCCCAAGTGCTCTTTTGGACTGAAAGCCAGAAGAAAGCTGAATGTGTTTTCTCTGAAACATCTGCATTGCCAGCACTGGAAAATGCTCAGGATTTCTAAAAGCTGCCATTGCAGATAGTTTGGCCAAAGCTGGCACTTGAAAGACAAATCGTTCAGAATCAAACAGATACAGTCCCGAACTTCCAGACTAGCTTATCCCAGAAAGCTGATGGATAAACTGAATATCAGAGCATAAGTAATAAAAGAAAGGTGAAATGGAGATTTAACAAGGGGTTTGCAGAGAGGCTGTCCGACACACCCTCAAACCAGGGATTAGGCAAGGTTTAAGAAATCCATGAACTTGGTGATGTGTGTCTGCACAATTGCAACTTTCACCCTAATCAGTCTGGCAGTTATAGAGGAGACAGTGTCCTGCCTAAGTGAATATATTCAAGTGCTGCTGTAATTCAAAATTTCACATACACTGACAAATAATTTTGCATACTTACCAGCTCTGTTTAAAACAAGGAAACAAAACAATACATCTTAAAAACTACAGTGATCTGATTTTCCATATGTGACCCACTATGCAGCTTTTGTCAGACATAGATGGATTTAATAAATATAGCCCTGCCTGTATCAGTATGGAGGCATACATACATGTCTAACTACTGCAGTCAGCTGCAACTACACAAGTGCATTCACCTCCCCACTGTATTTCTATAAAACATATATCCATATATAGCAACAAAAAACATTACAAATACATAAAGAACTATCATTAGTCCATACTTAAACTTAGTAGGCTAAACTAATTTGAGCAAACATTCAAAGATAACATGCAAAATCAGAAGTGTAAGAGTTATATCGCTGTTTCATTTCTATAGCATTCAAATCATCTTTTTTTCCCATCATCTTCCATACTGAGTCTGTCTCTTCCCTTTTCCAATTTTTGTACGACCTCCTGTGCCATCTACATAGCTCCCCTTCTCCCCTGAAATCTCTTTTAGAGTTTCTTATTTCTTTCTTGCATCTAGGTACTCCAGAAAGCCATGCAAAGTGCTTTTATTCATGAAAAGGGGTGGGAAGTTCTAAAAACAGCTATTAAGCCAAATCCAAACCTACAATTTCACAGCAGGCTTGAAGCAAAGCTAGAAAAACAGAGTCTAGAGCGCAGAGGAGGCCCCCGGTCTTACAGAAGCACCAGTTCAGTCATGTTGCCTGCCTGAGACAATCAGTCAAACCCTCAATTATGACACATAAATATGTATCTTCATGTGCAGCACTTATGCAGTTGACTTGTGAAGCATCAGCCATCATTTATAAATGCTAATAACACCTTTCTGCAGATTACTATATCATCTCTTTCCGATGTTTTGAAATTTGGTGTCCTAAACATTGGTGTTTATTTCCCTGCACAGTCCACATCTTTTATGGCTTTTAAACACCTTTCCACTTTCTTTACTTTACTGGACCTTTCAGAGAAGCATGTTGCTTTGCTGTATCTCTGTATTATACAACAATATCTGTTTCTATCACACAGTGGTATGGTACTCTGCCTTTATTTCAAGACAAACAGGTATGGATATTGATGCTATTATTTTGGCTACCAAGGAGCCCTTTAATTGGAGCCAAATGCACAAACAGAATCAGCTGGGAAACATGATATATCACACAAACTACTTTTTCAGGGATGTGCCAGGTTTGATGCAGGGACATTGCCATGCTTGATGCAGAGCCAGCTAACTGGGCATTTAGACCAGATGGGCAAATGGGATCTCCTTAGAAAATATACTCAGGTCTCAAGTGTTTATTTCAATCCACATTCCTCACTCATCCTTATGGTCCTTACGGTTTTACTCTGACCTAGGTCAAGCCTTAAGAAAGCCTGTAGTTTCTTCAAGCAGAGCTTCTCAGTTATGCGGAGGACTGGGGCTGGGCAGGGCTCACTGCTGAGACCTTAAATACTGTGTGGTTGCAGACGTCTTGAGTAATAGAGGTCTGAAGAATTAAACTCAAACTTGCCCAGAGACAAAGTAAGTATAGTTCCAATGGACTACAGAGGATGCACATCAAAGACCAGCCTGACTCTCGGTGGCAAACATTCAGAGCCAGAAACTGCTTTGTTCTGGCAAACTGAGCCCCTCTCTGCCTCTTTGCTCTCCCCTCTGCACAGCTCTGAACAGCAAGGTGAGAAGGAAGACAGGCAACACATGTGTGCTAGCACTCTCTGGAGCGGGCTTGCTCTCCCTGGGGAAGCAGAGCCAGCTGAGCTCAGGTTACAGCAATCCCCAGGCTGCTGCAACCAGACACAAATCCTTCATAATTGGCTTCCTGGCAATCCCGGCCCCAGCAGACCTCAGCTGCAGCAGGGACTCTGACCCCAAATGCCCTGTAATTCACAAAGTATTCCTGTATCTGAAAAGTTTCAGGTCTCGTTTTCCACTGTTAACACTTTCTTGCAGAAAGAAATGCTGTCCAGGACAAAATTAAATGTATTAGCTACCCACAAGCTATTATTTCTTTCAAATAATGCTATAAAGGAAACCTATAGTCTGTTGTGATCAATGAAATTCATGCCACCTGTACTGCAGTGGAGACACAAGAAAACAACCAAAAAAATCTGAAGGCTGAAGAAGAACCTATGAACACTAATTTGTTTTCATATTGTTGTAGTACCTGAGACAGAGCTAGCAGCAGAGAATTGCAAGAGAGTTGAGAGATGAAAATGAACTAGTTCCAGCCTCCATGACAGATAATAGCTATGCTCAGTAAACATTTGTGATAAATGAGGGAATGAAAGCAAATCAAATATTGCAGCAACATAAGCTCTTCTTTTCTCAGCAAGGGATGCCTAGCATTTTTATGCCAAGCCCACAGGCTCCTCAGTGGCATCCAGTGTGGTTCCCCTTGTTCATTCATGTGGACAAGCAACAATTATTGACAATTAGCATCTCTCCTGATGAAGGCAAATTAAGTGCTGTGGAAAAAAAAAAAAAAAAAGAACAAAAAGAAAGAAAATGAACACTGGCTAAGCTAGCATGTATATCATTTAGGTGCTTTGTAATTGGAAAGCTACCTGGGTTTTGCTTTTTGGCTTATTCAACAAAGCTCTATTAAATGAGGCACGAGGTGAAATACAGTAGTGATTAACACAATGTCACACTGTGACAACGCACAGTACTTTAGGGAGGTTGGGAATTAATAGGTAGAGGCCACATTCACAACACTAATATCCAATTTTGAAGTATGATTTCTCTGATTCATAGACCAGGTGCTCCAAAGGAAAAAGTGAGAAGCCCATACCTTTGGTGACATTACAGTCCTCTAGCATTCAGCTGAAACAAGTTCACAAGGTTTCATTGGTGTACTCCCAGCACTTCTGTGTTGTGCTCATCATCATGGTTTCTGAGCAGCTTTCTGATACTATATCATAGTATTAGAGATGGGAAGAGAGGAAGCAAGAGCAAAGGGAATAAGCTATGCTAGAAAGTGAAGGGAGTACCGCAATAGCCATCCTGGGCACTCAGCTGTCTTTGTCGATGTTACTAGTGGGACTCAAGGTCACAGGGGCTGAGGGAATGCAACCCTCTCACATTTCTCTTGCATCAAGAAGAGGACATGACATACATCTAAATGCAGGGGAAAGCACTTTTCAAGACATTTTCCTTCAGTGAAGTCCTACCAGGAAATGCAAGCACACAGGTGCTTAGGAGGACTATGGCTTTACATCTTGCTGGGGGTGGTGGGCTGAGCCAGGTCTCCCTGTCTTACTGCGGTGGTTTGTACCTTGCTGGGCAGCTGAACTCCACCACAACTGCTCTCTCACTACCCCTCCTTAGAAGTTGGAGAAACAAGCAAAGGCCTCATGGAAGCACAGAGAGAGAAACGAAATTACTCTACTTCCCATCACAAGCGATGTGTGGCCACGTCCCAGGAAGCATGGCCTCAATACGCATAGCAGTTGTTTGGGAGGATGGACATTTTCACAACGAGAGCCCCCTTCTCCTTCCACTTTCCCACCTTTTATTGCTGGTGTGACATCATATGGCATGGAATATCCCTTTGGTCGGTTTAGGTCAGCTGCCCTGGTGATGTCCCCTCCCCACCTCTTGCCCAACCCCAGCCTGCTGGCTCCTGGAGGGGGTTGGAGGGAGTCCTGATGCAGTGCCAGTATTGTGAAGCAGAAAACAAACACTGGCGTGATACCAGCACTGTTCTACCTACAAGTGCAGAGCACAGCACTGTATGGGCTGCTGCAGGGAAAGTTAACTCCATCCCAGCCAGAGCCAGCACACTTACTGGGATCTGCAGAGAAGCTGCAGCCCTCTCCTAGAAATATGTGAACAGGCAGCACCACAGCAGAAAATCAAGACATAGAGACATTCCCATAAAGACCTTAGATTGGTGTCTGATAATACACTCCTGGCCAGAAAGCTGTTAGATGTTCCTGCCATCAATTCAAGACTCCATCTTCAGACCTTCTCTAGACTTTTTTATTTTTCTTATTTGCTCAGAGGCGGACAAACTCACAGAGGAGAAAGATTAGACAGCCCTTCTGGGTGAATTTATCTCACCCCTAATGTGTGGTCTAAGCACCAGGCAGAATAACAAAAGAAATCCAGGAACTCAGGACATGAAGATGAGAGCTAACAGCAAAGAAGTGGTGAAAAAGACTTACATGTGCGAAGCAAAACAAGCTGCTTAACTACTTTCAGCACTGGTTCATACCATCCAGGAGAGCTCACACTCCCAGCAGCTGCATCTCAGCTGAAGTAGTAAACTAGCAGATGACAATCTGAAGTGGCTCCTGAGCCTTGGCAAGTGTCTTATAGCTGCAAGTTCCAGAACTGCCAACAGAAGAAGGTTTTGGAACAAGATTACTGGTCATATGTGTGCCAGTGACCAAAGCTGTTCTGAAATGGTCTTTCTCCTGCAGGGAACAGCTTACCAACTGCAGCTGTGCACATCTTGGCTTGGCTTGTGCACATATATGCATGTTTCAGACATAACAGCAAGTTAAAAGAATGCAGGGCTATGTTTTGGGACCAAAGTATGCAGTGCAGACCCACTTGTGAACCCTCACCTCTATCAAATCCTAATTAGAAAACATGAGAATGCCACTGCATAAACAGAGAAAGTTAAAGCATTAAAGGTCCTATGGAAGCATACCCTACTAAAACCAGAGCAGCAGCGCTGCCCAAAAGATCAGGTGGACATACTGCTTAGCTAGAACATGTTCAATTCATAAGAACACAAAAATGTGATTGTGTGCTCTCTCCCACACACACACCTTCCCAGCTTTATTTCCCGTAACACTGCTCAAGTGATAACCACCAGTGGCAGTCATGATGGATGCCATCTGGCTCACAGTGGCTCACAGATTCGGGGGAGATAGATAATGACTCAGGCCAAATTTGGAAGAAACTAACATCTGCATTTGGTATGCAAATATAACTGTAAGTCAATCATCTTACTCCATAAATAGTGAGAAGCCCCAGAGCCCTTTGTACTCTCTTGCATGGCAGTGGGCTTCACAGCAAGATCTCCCCTTGAGTAGGGATGCCTCTCCAGGTTAATCCTGCTGCAGAGATCCCTTCCACCATGACATCAAGAAATTCCTTGCCACTGCAGATTCTTGGTAAGTGACTAATGGTGTGCTAAACTTTGTAAGCTTCATGAAGATTATATCTTTGATTGTGCACATACAGTCCTTTAGGCATGAACCGCTGACCACGTCTAGGACTAGGAGTGGATTCAGCTGAACCTGAACTCCTTATCTCTTCCATTCAAGTAGTTTAGGAAGGAAAGGGGTCCACTCTGAACCTCATGACTCAACAGGAAGGTCTCCTGGACAAGCATGTTTAACCCTACATGGTGAATAACTGAGTGTACCTTGCCATTGAATCTCATTAAGTCACTGTCTAATTACAATCAAGCTTTGTTAAATCACTATATTATATCAATAAAACATATTGTTGCTTCTCTTTTATGAGTGAACTGCAGTACTCCTTCTGCAACAAAGAGAGAAAGCCTATGCGCTTCAGAATGACAGAAGCACTCTGACCTTGGAAAGAAATTTGGCTGTCTATATGTGTGCCCAGAAGACAGAACATAGGTATTAGATTGCTGGCAGTGAAAAGCAGTATCCTGTACCATAAACACCACAGAAAGCACAAGCTGCCCAATTTACACAGTGCTACTGCACTCTCTACAGGCTGAATCTGTTTATCAAAACAGCAGCATCCTCTGAACTTGGTCAAGAAAATGATATTGTAATGTGGTTAGCTTCACAGAGCGTACTCCTTTACTTAAGTCCAGAAAAGCATGGCCCATGCAAGTGGAAGAAGGGACAAGAGGCAGGCTCCAGTATCTCCATGTCCCTTTCCTCAGGCACCATCTTCTCTGTCACCCTGCTCGCTGGAGGAAGGAGTTCTGCTGGATCATGGACTTCAGCAGCATGAGCACAGCTCTTCTGTAGGACATTTATGGGCAGATACCACCAAGATCAGAGGTCAAGACAAGATACATCAACCTCCAGTCTCAGGCTCTAGAGGCTCTAAAAACCTGTTTATGGGAAACAAGCTGAAAACTGAAATGAAAAATGTGCAAATGTTAACAAAGCAGGTCCCCTTTAGTAAGAATGTTCTGCTTCCACAAAATGCCTCTTCACTCCTGCCCAAGCATGACTATTTCAGCTCCTTCTTGTCCTCAGGGCTCTGTTCAGCTCTGTCTGACCGGTGTGTCCTCAGGTAATCTGAGCATCATCAGCACAGCCTTCAGTCAGTTGTATTTGCTCTCAGTTTCTATAGATGACAGGGTAGGTAGGTGATCTTCTTGATTCCTGTTTCTCTAAACTCTATAACGCTCATACAGGCTTGCAAAGGCCAAAGTCACCTCCAGCAAATGGTACCCGTGCTCCCAGCTCACAGTCAAAGGCACCACTGGCTACAGATCCCCTGATGTGATTCATGTACTGGGTGACCCACCAGACCCCCTCCTTCATTGCATGTCTTGATGTGCTGATATCATGCTAAACACCTGCAGTGAACAAATGGAGCACGACAAACTCACTATAGGTATCAGGAATGTTTTCTGTTGGGTCCTGGAAGAGGGGTAATCATGGATAAAAATCACTCCTCTCTCCTACAGGCTTCTTTATAGATCTCTCAGCATGAGAAAAGAATCAAGGGAATACCACAATACTGGTTATTTATTTGACATGCAGTCTTTAAATGCATTTTCTGTTTTGTTTCAGCTCTACATGCAATAACAAAAGTACAAAGACGGCTGAATCAGCATGAAAAATACTATGTTGAGTCAGAAAATGGATTTCCATTTTAAACAGGAGATAGAATTTATTATATCTAATAAAATATAGAGATGATCATTATCAATTCAGTATAACAAAACACCAATTTCTGCTTAGGAGATAACTAGTGGGTTTATGCCCATATTTAATTCACAGACTAATAATTTCCTCCTTACTTATTCATAATTATTGAGGAATGGTTGCTGCCAAATTCAGAAAAATGTACCCCCAGGAGTTTGACTTTGTTCATTTGGGCTTTTCTGAACATGAAGGATAATCTTTTTACTAAAAGATGAGCCCAGTTCTTACTAAATGGAGGGCCTCACTAACCACAATTCTCATATTTTCTGAGAAAATTAGTGTCAGGTATCTAGGCAAATTCTTTCAGAACAAAATCCTGTTCCTTAGTTAGACTAAGTCCTTGTGATGTTCATCGACAACAGAAGCTTATATAAGTTTATATGGCTTAGATCTGGTATGCTGGGACATATGGTACTATCCTTTTATAAAGAGAGGTCTTCACTAAGATGAAGCACTCTCTCAAAACTGATGGCATGTGTTTTGCAGATTTCTGTACAGTAGCTGGTGTTGCCGGGAAGCTTAAAATACCACCTCTAGTGCATTCAGAAATAACAACAGGTATGTTGGGGAGTGTTCATTGTACCTAATTTTAGGCATATAACCTTGCTTTCTGGTCTTCTCAGGACATCCTGGAGTTAGTGGATAAAGACAGGCTTCTCTCAGGATGACCCAGAGTCCCTAAGTTGGGTTTTGACTTGTACCCACTCCCCCATCGTAATCTTCCTTGCTTTGCAAAAGACAACCAACTTCCAAAACTAAGTCTCCTCGCTTTTTTTCTATGGCTTGCTTGCTTCAGGGAAAGCTTCAAACCTGTGTTTAGCAATATGTTTCTAGATACAGTTGGGCAAAAAAATATTTTTTCTTCCTTAAAAAAATGCATACATACGCAAGTCTCCTTCTGCAAGTGTAAAATTAGTCTTCTTCAGGTCTTTCAGGAAAGACAAGAGACCAGCTAATCACTGGCTGTGGGATGCAGAATATCTGGGGTTGACCTTCTTCTCTGCTGTACATGTTCCAGAGTGTCTACTTCCCATGTGAAAGCTTGACCCCTTCCTTTAGGATATTTTGGAAGAAAGAGATGCATTTTGCTCTTGGTATCCTCTGTTGTACCTCTTGTCTTCTGTCCCCCAGATTCCTTTCTGGACTGGAGATATGTAGGCTGATGAACACGTGTAGTTTTTTGAAAGCAGTACAGGCCTGAAAATGTCCCAGTTTTTCCCACATTTGACAAAAAGACTTCCAAAACCTGAAATACTCCAACCTGCCTAATTCTTACATCAATATTTAAATATTCAAGCCAGAATGTTCCACTTTTCAGAAGTAGTGAACAACCCAAAATGCAGTCCAAGTAAGGTACATAATATTCTTAATTTGAACTCATCTAGGAAACAGAAGCCTGGTACTTCACTTGTCTTGGGAGAGAAAAGGATGTTTGAATGTTGTTAAATACAAGAAATCACCAGGTACGGTAAACCGTTGTAGAGACTAATTTGCTAAATAAGAGGTCTCTTAGTTTATGAAAACAATAGCTTTGAAAGATAATGACTGTTTCTATTCAGCTCACATTAAGGTATTTGATACAGTTTTACATCTCAAGACATTTAATACAGTTTTTATTATGCCACTATAGTGTTAATGTTATTAGCTTCATCTATTCCTACTTGCTATTCAAACCCCCTAGCTGACAGCTTAAACCCCTCTGAGTGGGAAAATGTATGAGGCATTATATATGAAATGTCTAATAACCATGTCTACAGAGAGAGACAATAAATAGCATTTTGATGGATAGTGAAAGAATATTTTGAAGATACAGGCTTATGAAATGAGTGGGAGTGGAGGCTCATGATCATATTTGATTCTTCTGAGGTTATGACTGTGTATTCATTTTTACTTTTAAAGAGGCAGGAATAGCACTGCAGAGTGTAAGCAAATTAACTTCTGTAATCACTTCAGTAAAAGAAAATGCTGAGCAAGTTTACTGAGATTTTGATCACTAAGTGCAAATGGTATAATATGTTAACAGGTCATCAGTCTGTCATTTAAAATAAGCAAAACAATTGCAGGTGTTAAGGCTAAAATGAGGCCATAGCATTGCATTATTTTTCCATAGGAAGTAGGTATTAAGCTATTCTGATGTCAAAGCAAGACGAACTGAAAACATCTCTCTACCTCATATTAAAGATGCTCAGTAGGTTTATTAAGGTGCCAAAACTGTTCCTGGTAGTGAACTGATAAACAATAATCTTCCTTGCATCCTGATTAAAAGGTGAATCAATTAGTCTTCCTTAATGGGATTCTGATTTACAACAAAACCACAGCTGGTTTACTTCAAAATAAGGGAATACGGAGCCTGAAAAGCACTCTGAGTGGAATGAAATGCTGGCTTTCTCACATTTTTTAATCCTTGGTCTACTTAATGGAACTAGAAAAGCAAAATGTACTGATCTGAGCAAATTCAAAGTCCTAGAAATATATGATTATCTGTATCACCAGAAAGTGCATTCCTAATACACTAGACCTGCTGCACTCTTTTAAGACAGCTAATCAAAATGCTGGGAAACACTCGCTCATTAAAAATACCAGTTCCAAACCGTTAGGATCTGGACCTGTTTTCTCATTATCTTGTAAGTTCTATGCACTACATTTAGACAGAAAGGTTCAAATAAGTAAGCTGCCTTTGTCTAAGCTTCGTGCTGCTCTTTGTATTAGAAGCCACATTTTGCTTGCCTTGCTGAGCTGGTTCTCAGCTTTGGATCAATAAAAGAGCTCCTTGCTTCCCCTCAGTACTATCATCTCATGTAATAGCTAGACTGACCCTTAGTCTTTCTCTCCATCCTCTCACAGCTTACTTTCCATCTACTTACTCTTTTTTGTCTCTAGTCTGTGTAAATGTAGTGTATATTTTCCTTAACTCTTTTGTGCACCCTCTTCTGCTGCCACAGAGCAGAAGGCCATGTACGTTTTGGGTTGGGCTTTCCCTTATGTAGATATATACCCTGGTTCTGTCCTATATATACCACATATATACCCTTAAATTATCCACATCTATATCATGTGCTCTTTAACATGACTTAACTCTTCCACATGAGGGTAACAAATCCATCTCCAGGAAGAAAAATTATTTCAGTCTTCAATACAAACACATATATTTGTTTGAGTATATAGAAGATATTTGTGTCAGAGCCAACAGTAGGTGAAGTGAAAAAAAGAGGTTCGGTCCATCTTTATACATACAGAAAGATGGCAGTCAGACAGTTTTTACAGAGTTAGAGTACTGTCCCTCCATGTACCTTTCCATTCTCAGAGTTGACTCACAGCCCACCGCTGCAGGAATCCATCTTGATTAACATTAGCTTGCCCCTTGGCTCACCAGGTATGCATGTCAAGGAGTCTCACAGAGCTGGACAAACTGAACCAGGGCCAGAATGAAAGCTATTGAAAAGATGCTATCATCTCTTTTTAAATGCTTATGAGATTTTCTCAGAAGCTGGCAGGCAGAGAGTTCCTGGCTGGTAAATTGATTAGTATTAGTGAATTAGTTCATTAGTGTAGTCAGAGTCAGCCCACAAACACTTCAGACACTCACTACTTTTGTCCATGTGTTGGTAAAACTGCAAGTAAAGTCTAGGCAGAACTTTTCCAAAGTACTTTGACTTTCAATTCCTTGTGGACATCTCATGCGAAATTTATGATATTTTGTGGCCTAGGACGTGAAATTTAGAGATGTGTTCTGATTTTAAGTTCTAGATTTCAGTATTTTGCCTTGTATTTGAGCACATACCAAAGAAGTCTAGGACACTGTTGGCGTTATATGTACAGAGAGGTTCAGTCTAATGCCACTTTGTTCCTTAACTTTATCTAACTTCTTGTAAGCCCTGCAATATTGCACAGAACAAACTCTGTGGGTAGCTACAAACCCATCTACCTATGCGTGCTGCTTTTGATGACGAACACAGTTAAATCAGAAGGGAATTAAAATACAAAACAGTTTTCTTTTAAAGAGAGGGACACCCACTGATGGAACACTACCTAAATATTAAAAATAGATGGGTTAGAAAGGAACATAAAATGAGGGACAACCTAGCTTATATTTTAATTATCAGAGATACACTATCATTGCCACATCAACATTGGAGTGTTGCTGTAATAGCACAGAAGTGACACTGGATGTGGAGGCTGTAGCACGCATTCATATCAAACAGATACTAGATGGGCATACTGAAACCTAGGTGTCCCCAGCCCAAATGAGGGCACAGGTCCTAGGCATGCTTTCCTGACTCATTGAGCTGGTTGTTCTCCTCTGCCAAGTGGAACAGCTTTAAATGAAGAAATAACTCACTTCTTTTAACCTGCTAGCAGCCTTGTGGCTCAGGGTAGCTCCAAGGGATGAGCTGGAAAGTCTGAATCCCTGAGAGGAAGGAAAGCATGCAACCCAGTCTCTTCCTCCTGTGTTCCCTAGCCACGAGCAGTGGCATTACACCCATCTCTATTACTTCCAAGGATGGTCATGGCTCTGCTTCATTTTAAAAAGACAAAACATTGGGAATTACCAGAGTCAGCTCTCATGAGGAGAGAAACATCTCTCAGTAGTGCTGGGTAAGATGTCTGTGTCCCAAGTTTGAGACATACCCTTTAACTAATCTTTTGTTAATGATGAGCTTGGGTTGTCTGTGGTCTATGTTATGACACAGATGTTGGACTTCCCAGTTATCTGTGTTTACAATGCAAGGAGCTGCAGTGCCTCTCCCAGGTTGAGGGAGTCTGCAAGAGTGGGGAAAAGCATGGGACCATGATGTATCCTGGCACAGCTCTCCCCCTTTCTGGGGAGAATCACTGGCTGCTGCTGCCTTTTCTCAGTGAGCATGACAGTTTCCTGATTTCACTCTGCTCTTGCTAGTATAAAAGCATTCAATTTTCAGTGGGGACAGGGAAGGTCACGCATGCCATTGATGAAGAGCCACAGCATGATATTTAATAGCGTAGAGAGGGCACTCCTCTTCTCACTGCTCATAGTAAATTCCTTCAGATACATTTCCTTGGCCTATATACTGTTTTTTTTGTTTGTTTGTTTGTTTGCTTTTTGTTTTTTGTTTACAGTTGGAACTGTTTTCAGAACCTGGATATAACCAATACAGTTAGCATTTCCTTTGCTATATAGTGTGCTCTCATAAAAGAAATCCACTGTGCTTGGATTTTTACAGAAGACACCTTCCATTGTGTGTGTTGTAAGTACTGTTTTACATCATCTCTGGGAGAAATACAACATTTCCAATACATGCTTATTAGCTTCATTAAACAAATAATATTTCTTGCATACACAAAAGATAAAAATTTGACAGCTGAGTCATAGAGACTACACATGCTCTCTCATTATTCTTTGAGTGACAGCCAGTCCTTTGAGGAAACAAATCCTTTTGTGACAGAATCTTACAAACAGTGGGCCAGAGAAATCCTAGCACAAGCTTTGGTCAGTCTACATTTTAATGCTGTTAGTAAATAATTGGCCATTTCTTTGCTGGTGGAGCTGCTATCTGGATGTGTTCAGCATAAAATTAAGGAGGGGAAGTGCTATATGCTATGAATTAGTCTGAATCTGGTAGAATATAGAACTCTCTTAGGGCTATGCTAAATGGCACTTGATTCCCGCCCCCCCCCCCCCCCCCCCCCCCCAAAAAAAAAAAGGAATTTCTAACCCCACATGATCACCCTTACCAGAATGTCCATCCCTTGGAGTCACTAGAGCCATACAAGGAAGCAGATGACAGAGTCAACCCAAGCAATTCTTCTTGGCAAGTTATTTTAGAACAAATGAACTTTGAAGAATAATGTACTTGCATACTCCCACCTCCCAGCAAGCCCTCATGAGTCATGGGTAGAAATAAAAAACAAAGAATTAAATGTAGTTTGGGAGGTTACTAGAGCAATTTCTAGCATATATAAACTACATTAGATAACTTCATAGAGTTTTGGAAGATTTTATTCTTAAAAGATGAAGACTTACTAAAGCAGAAGCTAGCAGTCTCTTCCACTGTGTATGCTTAAACACAAATTAAGAATCCAACTATGAGGACAAAAGAAAGGTAGCCTAATAGCAAGAAGTGTTGTGGTTGTCTAGCTTGGGGTTGGTTCAAAAGGATTGCTTCAAAAATCACAGTAAGGGTATGTTCTACACTTGTTTCAACAGCCACTCACACCTCCATTTAAAACCATAATTAGAGATAACACAAAACCACTGTGCATTTCACCCAGCTTTCTAGACATGTCACAGAACAAATATTAGCAGTGAAATTGCAATGTGACTACAACTTCATCAACCAGATCTATTACTAAACTTCATGAAAATTACAGTCAGAGTCTTTACAGTTTAGTTTTCACTAGCACTAGTTTAACTTCAATGACTGATTAACCTTTCTGGAAAAAATCAGTCCTCTTTAAAGATGTAACACTCTCCCCCTAAAGTGAGATCAAATCCGTTCAACACTCCCACTCACACTGCTCTTGAGAAGAACCAGGGAAGAGAGGAGAAAATATATTTTAGAAACATGGCCAGACATTTCTTAAACAAGGTACGGTGACATAAAAAGCAAAATCTTTCAAAAATACTCTGCATATCACTTTTAATAACAGCTTTCTCTTTTGTATCTGTTATCCATTCAGATCTGTTTTTTCCAGAGCAGAAGAGGAAACATTGTTTTTTCGGTCTTGCTAGATGCCCACACAGAGGTGCTAAGATCCATGATGGGGTGGCCATTAGGATCACTATGACTAAATCCCCCAAGAGCAGGGTTCCAGAGCAAAGCAGAGAAAGGCAGAGTTGTGGTTGAAGCAGAAACCAGGGCAGGAGTTCTGAGATCCAGGTGGAGAAGGGAATCAGAGGGGGGGCTCACCATGGGGGAATGACCCATCCTCCAAGAGGCCTCCAGGAGGAAAGGCTGGGGATCATTGCTCCTCACAAGGCACCACTTCTGCACTGTGATCAGTCAGACATGATGAAAAGTTTAATTAGAGTTGTTCTAAGGTCAGGACACCAGTCAGAGTAGTTAAAAAGCAATATCCCCTGTGTTTCTTGTTGATAAGAGGGAATCCTACTGATTACCATAAGATCACAGAATCATGGAAGGGTTTGGGTTGGAAGGGACCTTAAAGATCATCTAATTCCAACCCCCCTGCCATGGGCAGGGACACCTCCCACTAGACTAGGTTGCTCAAAGCCTCATCCAGCCTGACTTTAAACACTTCCAGGGATGGGGCATCCACAGCTTCGCTGGGCAACCTGTTCCAGTGCCTCACCACCCTTACAGAGAATAATTTCTTCCTTTTATCTTATCTAAATCTACTATTTTTTAGCTTAAAGCCATTACTCCTTGTCCTATCACTACCCTTCTTGACAAAGAGTCCCACCCCAGCTTTCCTGTAGGTCCCCTTTAGGTACTGGAAGGCTGCTGTAAGGTATCCTCAGAGCCTTCTGTTCTCCAGGCTGAACAACCCCAACTCCTTCAGCTTGTCTTCACAGGAAAGGTGCTCCAGCCCTCTAGACATCTTTGTGGCCCTCCTCTGGACTCGTTCTCATCTCTGGGGTTTTTGCTGCTTCTCAGCCTGAAGCCCCACACAAGCTGAATGCAGTGCTGATATTTGCATACCAAAACTGCAATACAATGTAACAAAGCTCGCAGACATGGACTAGAAATACTAAGCAAAAGAGGTCCACAGGTAATATCACCTGAGATGGGATGCCGACCTTCACATTCACATTCAAAGTCATAGCATCCCCATTTCTGTCCACATCACTGTACAGCCAAAGTCTGCTTTGTGCTTTGCTTCCTAGCACAAACGTCATCTCAGTAGTGAGTATTCATTTAAGCACTTTTCAGTCAGTGGCACTGCACCAGTCCGGCATTCATGACACCCTGTGATGCTAAACATGGCTTAAGATCTTTTCATGCAGACCAGGCTCCACAGGGATGAATAGGACACTGCCCTCGCCTCTGCTGCCTGTGCCTCTGCCCAAGAGAACTTTCTTCCCCTCCATTTCTTCCTTCTCCTCCTCCTCCACCTTCTCACACCCCTTTCCCTCTGTTCAAAACAGGCAGGACTGAAAGCCCTCTCCTTCCCCAGTAGCTACCATATAGCAGCACTGTGAGGCCATATCATCAGGGACTAACAGCTTGCAAGGGATCACACTCAGTTTGCCCAGTGCCAGGCCCACAGGAGTGTCATAAAGAAATGATCTCCAGAGAAAGACTTGCAAAAAGCCTCTTTGATGTTTAGAATGAGATACAGAGTCAAAACAATAAATAATGCAATTTTGTCTTCATTCAGTGAGAAGTAATATGCAAAAAAAAAAAATAGTTATGATTTTTCTTTTCAGATTTTTGGAAAATCAAATCATCAAGATTATTTTAAGTAGCCCCTGAAAACCAACTTGAGCATCAACTACCCTTTAAAAAGAAGCAAAGCAAGAGTCAGCAAAAGCCTTTCCTCCAGTAGCTCGTGGTGTGCTCTCTCCGTTGCCCTGACAACCAGCAGGCTCTTGGCTCTTTGGCAATTGCTGCAGATAGAACAACTTTTAGATTTCTCTTTGTAATGTTATTATTGTTATAAGACACACACATTAAAAAAAAAAAAAAAAAAAACAGTTGTGTCAAATTTAGCCTGTGCACCCAGCTAAAGAACATTTAGAAAGTCTGGTTTTTAAATAGCTCCTAATGACTGGGGCACAGTCTAATTTCAGAGCACTGTCAATCAGAAAAAATTTCTGTAGGTGCTTTGATTCTTCGATGGCAGGAACCCTGTAACTACCTAGACTGTCTGATGTTGAAATGTGAACTCCCTGTCTGGATTTCTGAGTCTGGACTGTATCTCCTTCTCCTCTGAGGCTAATCCCCATTATCTTCAAAGGAAGCAAGTTGATATTTGTCCTAGTGATCCCAGTGACTACATTTACTTATTCTGCAGAGTTCCTGCACCCCGTTTCAATCCTCTTTTGTAATAGATATCATTGAAAGCATTCACTTACCCATACTTAGAAAAAATATATGAACCTGCCTTTGTCATAATCTAGTTTTTTTTCCTAGAAAATTAATTGTCACCTAATGTCTTGGCCATAACAACCCAGCCCCAAGAATCCAGCAGTGGATATTTTTATAACTGTGAGACTTGAACTAAAGTGAAAGCCTAGCTTTTTCCAAAGTACTAATAAATTTAAATCTAATTTTCACCTTTTCTTTTCCCCTTTCATCCAAGCTTTTCTATTAAACTGGAAGTCTGGCTATCATCATCTTCTGGCCATCTAGAAGAACAGTTATTTTAAGGGTTTATCCAAAATAGAAATGTTGCCAGCAATACACATAATAATCTAAATATAGTCTGAAAGCAACGCAAAGTAATGTTGCTTGTGTTACTTCGACTGTCACCCAACCCCCACTGCTGTCTCCCCCCTCATCCAGGAGAAATGGTGAGCCAGTAATCAAAACACTTCTGGGACATGCTATGCTCTCAACTGTTCTGGTGTAAAACTGGAGCCATTCCATCAGTTTCACATTTTAGGTAACTCCACATTTATACTTCTACGCATGAACAATTTTTGGCTTTCTGTGTGCTTTTATCCCATTTTGTCCAAATATACTCAAAAGTACAGTCCCTTCATCAGTCTAACGTATTACCAGATACTGATTTACCATGTGCATTTTAGACTTTTGGCCAGAAAAAGCAGACATGAATCATCTGTGACAGCATGTCTTCTGCTAGCACGCGATTATCTGCAGACCGTTGGTATAGCCAGTGAGCGGCTGCCTTTTACATCTCTGCAGGTCTTAATGTTTAGATGTTATGTGTATGGAGATTTCATTTCATTCTCACCCTCTCCTAAGTAACCCAGTCACTCACTGTCCATGTTCATTAGCAGGCAAGCAGACATATCATGCTGTCATTCCTCTCACTCCTATTTGTAATCATTATATTCTTAACAGCTGTACTGTTTATTAAACAGAGACTTTCATAGATCATGCAACAGAATAGACAGATAAAAGTGATCTTTTACTCATAACTTTTAAGCTACATAGTTACATGCTTGATTTAGAACCTAAAGGGTTTATTACACGGCAGAACAACAAGACCAAAAAGAAAAAAAAAAAGCACACCAACAACGGTCTTTTCAGTTCAAAGTAAACCCCACAAAAAATGTCCTTTGCGTCATGTTCACCCAAATATATTATCTATCAAAACATCATACTATTGAAAGGCTCATGGCCAAGAAACACAGAAGAAGAAAAATAATCTTCTGGTATGTTTTAACTAGGCAGACATTGCAATGAGAGTACAGTTCAGAGTTCAGTCTGCAATTTGTCCCTTATATGAAGTCAGATTTTTTGTAGGATCCAAGGTAGAGTTAGAGAGGGAAGAAATGTACCCAATATCAAGCCATATACACAGCCCCTCTAGTGTCAGCACTACATTATAAAGATTGACAGGCCAATTACAGCCACTTTGCATCTTCTGTGCAAAGCAAGTTTGGGGCCACATGATTTACATCACATTCTTAGGGATGTTCCCCTATCCCTTTATGGCATGGGAGCCTATCACAGAGCCAAAAGAGGAACCCAAACTTAAGGCAACAATTGCAAGGATCATCAGAAAAAAGAAAAAAAAAAAAGTTAGGTTGAAGGAGAAATAATCACATCTTTGCTCACACCTTAATGGAAAAAACATACAGTGCTGCAAATTCCCATGCTTCTGTCCAAACTGATAATGGTCAAGAAGCACAAGGCATCCAGCTACCCAGACAAAACTGCCTCCTCTCTGGCTTCTAGGCAAGCAGAACCTGAAAACGAAATACTGGCCAACCGGTATGTTAGATATATTTTTAAATTAAGTGCTACAAAAATGTTGCTCTGATTGTAAAATGAAGTGATAGAATTACTTCTGTTGGCAGTTTATTTTTGGACTTAGTACAATATGCTAAGAATGAACACATTAAATTTCCTCTAAAGCTTAATTTTCCAGTGCATTATAAAATGATAGAAGATAGTATTGCCTGGTGATATGTGTTTTCACTACCACAATGAAGTAGTAGTGAGAGGCACTTTCTTACTCAAAAACACTGTAAGGGGGGTGGGGGAAAGGGCCCCCAGTGCCCTATTCTCGTTGGAGGTTTTCACTGCACAGAAAGCATGGTGAGAAAACCATGACTACTGCATCCTTTCAGATCAAACAGCCCTGTACGAGCTCCTTATAGTTTTCAGGAAAATAAATAAATAAATAAATATGGATGTATGGGGAAATATTTCCATGAGGAATCATTTCCAAATTCCTCACTGACAAGGGTCCACTAGTAAACAGACCTTACCTTACATACAGAGACTTTTTATCTATTCATTCGTGTCACTGCCCCAGAGCCTGGGCAGGAGGCCATCTGGTTTTGTGCATCCCCAGACAGCACAGCATGCTGCAGATTGTCTCTTGACAGGCTCCTTTGGGCCACCCAGTGTGCCCTGGACTTTCTCCACTAGCATCCCACTGAAATGTTGGCCATATTCAAAATCTTGGTTCCCTCGGTAAAGGTGATCAGTCATCTGGATTTAGCATCTCCAAGTTAGTCTGTAACATGTAGCTGAAACTTTTGGTAAGAAATTCTGTTCCCTCAGCTCAATGGCATTTCTTTCATAAGGGTGAAGACATGGCAACTTCCATTCACAACCACATACAGACAGCAACATAAACACTAAAAAAATAATCTCTTTAACAATTTGCTGCCAAAGTACTATACAAAAGTACTGGACAAAACAGAAGTCAATGAAACAAGGAAAGTATTTAAACACTGTGGTAGTGAGGGATGGTGTGAGAACTTTGACAGAACACGTTAATAAAAGCAGATATGTTAAGAAAAAGAAGGGACATGACTTCAGTTCTCTGGTCTAGGAGGAATACTCATGTTTTCAAAGTAGTTTCATCACATTTACAGAAATAAAATGAATTAGGGATTGAGATGGGTCATTCGAGCTTGAACCTTCCCTTCAAACCTTAGGCTAATGAGGCATATTCCCCAGAGTTCACTGTGGATGAGACTGATTCCTTAACAGACTCTGGATTTGCACCAGACCACATTGTCACAAGGATGCTGAAAGTGTAAACTACAGATATATGAAATAGTTAAAGGTTCTTCTGAAGTGCAAACAACCAAGTCTGTTGAGCACATACTTCCTTTTAAGTTTCCAGCTTTAAGCACAACCTTAAACTTAGACACAAATTTAATTACTTTGCTCAGACAGAACCCTTGAGAGCTGTTCACCCAAATGTGAAGTGCAAAACAGAGTTTAATAGACACATTTTCAGCCTCTTTTAATTGTCAGTACCATAATTCAGTTTTCTCTTAATAACATGCAATGACATTTTCACATCAACACTGCATCCTACAGCTTTCAAGAAAAGCAGAACAACAAAATACCTTAAAAATCACAGTCCCCTTCAAAGATAGGTGCAGTTTACAGAGAGAGATTATTATCGTCACCACCATCATCATTATTGTTATTCTTATTAACTAGACAGCTGATATAATCAGAAGAGGAAAAAAAAAAAAAAGCTTTCAGGCATAAATTCTCCTTCTTTCAAGCTATCATTTCCAATACAAGGGCAAAGACATTGCAGTTCATTACAGAGAAGAGAAAAGAAGAAGAGACAAGGGATGGTGACAGGACTGTCTTAGAAAAAAACAAGGCCACCTATAAAGGCAGAATGAAATAAAATGCCAGAAGAGACAGAGGATCTAGGCAGCACACTGCACCTGTCTCCAGTTGTCAAAGAAAGTGCATCTTGTAGCTAACAGCAAGTGTAGCATCCATCAGCTTTGCTCAATGTTTGGGTTCAGGGGGTATAAAAGCAAAATCCTGCCTTGTAGTGCTTAGGTAGATGACCGAACCACCTGCAAACAGGCCTGATCCTGATCCCAGCTGGGATCATGCTCAGTTATCATAGATTATTGAATATTAGCCTTATACTCTATTGTCTTCCCTGGAGAATAATATAACACACACACAAAAAAAATAATAAAATTCCCTCACAAAAATTGATCTACTCTGTGTAGTTTCCTTCACTTATCATTGAGCACTTGTATGCCAGCAACAGTTAATACCCAGCCCTGATTTACCCTTTGTCCTAAATTTTTCTGTTCCTTTTCAGTTAGAGATGCCAAGGCTCATAAAATCAGAGATCTCTACAATTAGTTACTGTATGAACACAAGCCTCTGTACCGCTTTGCTCACTGCCCAATTCTCCCCATCAAAGCAATGATCAGTAAGGTAAAGCAAAAGAGAGACTATAAAAACTGTGTGCATGTGCATATATCTCTATGCACACATGAGGTGGGAACAGTCATCAGCTTATTATGTGGAAACAGCTGAAGAGAGAAGTTCAGAGCAGGACCTTGACAAACTCATCCTCAGTGATGGGTTCTTAACAGAGCCCCCAGGCCATTTTCTGCCCAGCACATCACCAGCTCAGCCTTTTAGCTAATGCACTTCCATGTTATCTCCAAGCGTGGCATCTCTTGCTCTGCTTGGCATGACCCCTGTGAGAGATGCTCTCAGTCAGCCCTGCTGATACCACTGAGCCCTGCTTGGCTCACTACTGCCTGAGAACACTAAGTACATACATGGTTTCTGAGGTCTGGACAGTCTCTCAGGAACTTTCTAGTCCTCTGTCTCAGTGAGGGTATGAACACATCTGCTGTCTCTCTGTTCACATAAGGAAATGGCTGCCTGCAAAAAACTTTCCTCTTGCACATTACACAGCAGTAACCTCCAAGCTTGGACTCTGTTTCCCACTCCTTTATTATATACTTATTTTTCTTTTGGGTGGCTTATTTGTCATGACCAGCTCTAGCATCCCTTAGGCAAGGCTAACCCATTTCTATTTCAGAATTTGCAGTATTCTAGCTGCCTAAAGATACACAGACATGCAGGGGGTGACTACAGCCTTTACATATATGCACAGGAGTACAGTCAAACTGAACAATTAAAACATATGCCGGTGATTTAATCAGATGAAGAAACTTCTCCAGCTCCACTGAAGTCAATGGGGACACCCATTCATCATTCCTCATGGGCATTCTAGGACATTACACATTGTCCATATGCAAGTTTCCACTATTGTGCAATGACACTGAACATCAGCTGAGGATCTATCCCTGGCTGTCCCAGTCTTGCACAGAACAAGATGTAAATGATCTTCATTCATTTCAAGGAGCCACAGAGGGTATTCAGACATCAAGAAGTTCAGATTTAGCCAAGGACACATTCCTCTCCTCACATGCTTGCTGTAGCACTTTTAAAGATTATGGCCACTCTCTACAGTGAGGTCTATGCCTTGCATGATCTTTTGTAGAAAAAGTATTCAAAGAGAATTCCCAAAGTTGCATATTTTGCATTACCTTCCCCAGTTGGCAAGGGTGAAATTAAATTTAAACTAATTAGTCAAAAGTGATGAAAGCCTGAAATTAACTTCGCACTGCAATTTAGAACTAGTAACATTTGTGTCTAACTCACCCATTAGATACCGTGAGCTATATTCAGACTTAGACACCTAAGTGTAGCATTGTAGCGCCTAAAACTTAGACTTCTCACCCCACCAAGGTGATTCAAATGATCTAAATTAGATGCTTATGTAATCTTGGAAAAACAGAGTTACAGGTGCTTCTAAAAGCCTTCAGAGGGTGTTCCAGTAAACCTAGATTGGTAATGCAGAGCCTGTACTTTCCTGTGAGACAATTCAGTGGTCCTACAGGGTGAGTCTTGCAATTCAAAAAGCTGAATTCTGTTTCAGCCTGTTGCATGGAGGAAGCAGATACCCTTTACAAGTTAGACTACTAGAAAGTGTAACTGCCAGAAGAGGACACTTGGTCTGCCAGCCTCATGCAGCCTGAATCCAGGAGTCCTGCTGACATACAAGTGTTTTATCTCCAGTCAGACAGTTGGCTGCTGGACCGTTTATTGCTAGTGTTAGGGGATGCAACCCTATGTCATGCCATCTGCCAGCCAAGGCACACACTGAACATTACTTTGGGCTATATAGGATAATTGGGATTGGGTGAGCATAGCACTGCACCTGAAAGAAGTAAGTCACCTGTCTTTTGTCACCTGGATGTTGATTGAGGACCAAGTCTGTACTTGCCAACCGCCCTGGACAGTCTTCCACTCACTTTATAGAGCAGGTTTCTGCAAAGCACTGCTGAATCCTGGCAGATAATATATGCCCCTTCCTTTCTATATTCAGCTTCAGTCAATGTTCCTGTTTTTACACCAATATGAAGAAAACAAAATTTTTTGGCCGTTATACTCAAAGCATGAGATTTTGCCCCAGTTTTGATTATCACTAGGCCCTGTACACTGTGCACATCCTCATCTCTGGATTACCCAGGGTCTCAGTAAGGATATCCACTTCTTTTTATCAACATTTGTGCTTAGTTTTGCGAACAAACTTCAGTCCCATCAACTCCAGTGTTTAAAATGCTTAACTAACAGGAATGAAGATAACCACATGCTTAAATCCTTTGCTAAATTTGTCTCCCAGAGAGGAAGAGGATTACGATTCATGTTCATTGATTGCATATGATTTTAAACTATTGCAGGTTCTACTGAACTTTCTCATTAGCAAGCACAGCAGGCCATTCACTTTGAAAAGCACTATTTAATTTTATTTTTTGCAGAATGCAGTTTTATATTTTCAGTTAGTACATGAAGTTGAACCTGAACTTCTATATGGACTCAACTCAGCTTTATCCACCTATGAAATCAGCAGATTTCCATCTGTTTAAGGGAAACAATAACGACTATATTCCAACATGAAGGAAATTAGAAACCTCCCCAGGCCCTAGTTTAGTCAGTTTTTCTTCATGTTCCTCACTGTTCAGCAGAAAGTAGTGTGCAATATCCTGAACTGTCCAAGGTATTTCAGGACTATAGCACTGAACATAATTGTAATGGTTAAAATGTCTACTTAGCAAGCCCTAATTGAATATGCAAATTGAAAAAACTTACATTAACATCTCAGAAATGTGTGATTCTGTACCCACTAGTGTTTATTTGCAGTTTGAACAGTTTGTTTCTGGAAGAAGAAGGAAAAAAAAAATCTTTCAAGCTTGTCCATTAAATTATTCTACCAGCTGTCACCTTATTAAAAGTCTGCAGTTAATAATAAAACTACTTTAAACCACACACCAGAAATTGAGAATTTAAGAACAAGCTTCCTTCCCCCAAGGCTTCCTTGGAAAGGTTCTAAGATTCACTGACAACCTCAAATACACATCTCATCCTGCCAATATTCCCGCAGTACAGCAGAACCTAACAGAACATGAGTGCAAAATTTCAGATCTGAAGGTAAGGAAGAATAAGATGGATTTGTTCTGTGAGAAAAACTGCCCAAACACGGCACAGAAATTCTGACAAAAACTGAAACTATAAAAAAAAAAAATAGTTTTTTTTCCTGCATTTATAAACAAGTGGTGTAAATTAAGAAATAAATCAGAAAGAAATAGAACACATGATTTTGTAAGACATGAAGGAAAAAAAAATGGAAGAGCAGTATAAAGCAGAAAATGTAATACTCTCTTGGGCACTATTGAGCAAAACATCAAAATTTAGATTAAAATGTAATTTGAGGTCAAGAAGGGTCAAGAAAGTCAAAATTTTTAACCAGCCTTAATCATCACAATTCTCCAGCAGAAGAAAAGGGACTCCTAATGGAAAAAAGAAATGACAGTAAAAATCCCATCTCACATATGTACAAACAAAAATTTGCACCCTCAGAAATAAATCATGATGTTAAACTAATAAATTTTGTATCACACAAAAGAAGATGAATTGTGGCATCAGGTTAGTAAGACGATACAATTTAAGGTATGGGGCTGTTGCTAAAGCCCTGCTAATGTGAATTTTGCTAGCTCTGCACCTCTAGCTTATTGGGTTGCTATCTAGAGCTCATCCAACTGGAATTGGCACAGTTTATGTCCATTTGTTCTGCGCAGGAAACAAAAATGAAACTACTACTGGATTTGAGCCATGATTCTCTCAAGTGTGGGGCAAATGAGGTAAACACCAAACTGAGACCCTGTACATAAGCGATAGTGAAAGTCTGGAGCTGGGGAAAAGAGACAAAATTTCATTTCATCACACTACCATCAGCAAGGAGGGGGAGAAGTTGCTACGCTTCTCCTATATTTGTGAACTGGGAAAGTGTACCACTGTGATCACAGTCACTGTGATAATCTCCAATTTAAAAATACATAGTTTGCATTTCCTTTCAAGGAGAAAGAAGGAAAGAAAGAAAACAGAAGGAACTAGCATGGATGAGGTTTTGTGACATGCCTCTGTGACTGTTGCTGGTCAGAAAGAATAAAGTTTCAGAAGAATGACTTACCTCAACCAAAACGAACAGTTTGGTACTGTCTAGGTGAAAATAAAAGCAGTTAGCCACTAGTTCAACCACCAACATACAAGCAAATCAGACTACCTGCTCATACATTTTCCACTAGGCAGTGATAAATTTTTGTTTATGGATTTGTTGTTTGTTTTGTATTTTTCAGCCTTTTAGTCATTCCTCATTTCTTACAAAACTCATCAAAAAATCCAAATTGTGTTCAACTCTGGTAATGAATGGGATTCATTCTTCCAGTCTCTTAGAAGTTGACAATACTCTTGTTCCAGCTGGTCAGCCCTCAGTGATGTTACATGATGAAAAGTAGCACAAGACTGGCATCAAAAAGGATTTTTCCATGTGGATAACCTAAAAGGAACAAGGACATTATATCCCACAAGCCCTGTCTATCCATTTTGGAATCACCCCCAGAACTTGGTGTTCATATATTTTCATGCCCAAGAGAATGATCCCAACATACTTCTAGCCGTATGTCAGTTCAACTTATTATATTAGGTCAACCCAACTTCCACTGAAACTCATAGTATAATGTTCTTATCCCCATCACTCCAATTTATTCCACTGCTTTTAGAAACCATGAGTGTTTTATTGTATCTGAATGTCAGTAGTCTTGCTAAAGGCCAAGACTGACCTTTTCCAAGACTCCTATTGACTATCACTGGATCACAGACATGCTGATGGAATAAGACTCCCTTTGCTCACATTCAGTCCTGAGAATAACATTTGCAAGAAGAGTAACCACAAGGCTTGGAACAGAATGAAAATTAATACAAAACTATATATTTGTAGTAATGATGACACTAAAAATGTCTCATTTTCAGGATCACAAATTTCTTTAGACTATACTTCAACCAACAACTCCTCTCTCAGTGGCATGTTTGGTCCATGGGATTTTGTAAAAAACTTTGTGGTTTTTTTTTAACATCTTTGGTTGCTGCAAATGCTTATCTTGATAAACTGGAAATTTTTGAGATTAATTAACTCTGTGTTCTTTACATGGTAATTTTACTACTTGTTTGTCTCTAACCGCTTCCTTCAATTTTAAATAGATTGTCTGATAAATGCACAGTGATATCTGACAAGCATTAAGCACTAATCGCTCATTTGCAGCATAGATCAACAACATTCAAATTTAGTGATTTCAGAGGGTGAAATAACTGCCAAGAAAATTCAACAACAAAAGAACAAAGACTGAAAAAAAATAAAATTAGCTCACCAGTTATGCAGAGAATCACACTGTAAGATGCCTGTCATCGTCATGGCCCTGAGTACCCCAGAAGGCCTGACAGCCAAACTCACACAGAACACACATCCAAAAGCCCAGGAACCCCATTTCAGATAAGCCTGGGGACATCGGTGCCTGCCCCAACAATGACACAACAGGTCCCCAGACCTGACTCTGGCTCTGCGTCCTGGGTTGGATCTCAGCCCTGTGCTGCAGTAGCTCACCTCCCAGATGGATCGCAATGACAGACATTGCAGCCTGTCCTCTGCTCTGTTTCTGGTTCTGTCTCTGTCCAATGGATAAACTTTGGCCCCACATCATCTCTTTGTCTCCAGCCCTGGCCCTGGGTCTGACCCTGTCTCCCTACTGGTCCCTCAGTATGCATCCTGGCTGTGGCTTACCCCCTCACCATGTCAAGGGCAGTTGATGGACCCTGCTGCTGCCCCAGCTCTGCCTGCTGATCTCACACCCCAAGGGCAGCAGTGGTGACACCTTCCCATCCAGCTCCCCAGCCCTGCAGGAGCAGCCAGCCGTAGCTGTGCCCTCATAGACATTTCTAGACCTGAATATACGAAGCCTGAACTGCATACCTTTTTTGAACAGCAGAGAGGATCAATTTAGAAGCCATGACAAATGACTCCGTTTCTTTTTCCCAGTAAAGTTTTTATAGCATTTCAAAACCCAGCAGCACCTGGTCTTTTTCCTCACTTCCTCTTACATTGTTCAGCATTTTATGTGTAGCAACAGGCTGAAGTTAGGGTACAATGTTGTGATAACTAATTCCTCCAAGTGTGCGTTATATGTATTTGAGTCTCACACAAATTTGTAATAACAACAAAAAGTAAAATTAAAAAGAAGGGGAAGATCTCCTAAGACTCTTTATAAAACAAGACATTTTGGGAGTTCCCTCCCAAACCATCTGCACCAAAAGCTTGTGTCTGCAGAATTTCCCAGAACAAATTTACCAGCTACCACTCCTTGAGCTCAAGGCCATTGGTTTCTTCAACCTCCATTGTCTCCAACACAGTCAAATGTCCCTCTTCATAACAGTTGGTGAACAGGCAGTTTGTAAGACTCCATGGTCCTCAGCCTGGAGTAAGGAGGTGCTCTTCATACTCGAGTCACAAAGCAAGAAGAGCTGCCAGGAAGCACTGAGGAAAGACTGGGTGAGGCAGAAAGGAGACTGTTGTGCCTTGCTTGCTACTCTGTAGTCTCCTTCATTGTAGTCTCTGCTAAGAGCTGCATCTTGAGAAAAAAAAAAAAAAATGTTTACTGTTTTGTTTTCATCACTCATCTCGGTACTGTATTTCATCACATCTCATCGGCTGTTGTAACTTTAGACTAACATCTTTATGTAACAAACCTTATTTTTATTTTAGTGTCACTACTGGCAAGATTTTGCTTGGTAATATCACAGTACTACTACAGTCAAAAAAAAAACCAAAATATTTAAATTAAGTCTGATAACCTACAAACATGTAACAGAACATATACCTTTACTCATATGAACTACTACTTCACTAAAAGTTAAGTTTATAAAGAAATACTTAAATCAAATAAGCGTATTTGTTTTCCCACTAAAAAACCTTCTTTGTGACATAAAGTCAGTTACTGTGAAAAATAGAAATGATTAAACTTTCAATAGAGTAATGGAATGACTAGATTTTTAAATACACACAGATTTTCATTTTCTAAATAACAGATCTAAAATTAGGCTTCTAAGCTTCCATACATGGGATTTTTCAGAAATAACTGGGCTGATCTAAGTGTCTCACCAAATTAAAAAATAAAAAATCCTAGTAAGTGCAGTTTGCTTCTCTCTCTTAACTTGTCAAAGTTATTTGAAAATGCTAGCAGACACAGATGTGACATGTACAATGTTTATCAATTATGGTTTTCTTAGTATATTTTATTTTTTCACTGTCTTTTCATAGGGAGCTTGAGACTGAGAAGTACAGTATTTTATATCAAAGCTGAATTTCTACTAGTTATTTAAACTTTAATAAAACAGGTACAAGACAAGAACATTCACCACTTACAATTTTAAAGTATAATTATAAATCTAGCTTTACATATTAAAACTCATTTTCCAAAGTTATACACGCTGGCATGGAGTTTCTACCAAGCACCTGACATAAGGGAAGTAGAAGAACAGTCTGCTAAAGTGTTTTCCATTGTTCTAGGTACATTTTCTCTGTACTGACCCAACACCAAGTAAGCCTAAGTAGAAATATACCTATTATTAAAGAAAGTTCCAATACAAAGATGTGTGACAAAAATAATATATTTTTGTGTTTCTAGGTTTTCATTAAAACTATTTCCATTAATTAAAAATGTGGATTTCCACTGTAACCAGGTATCTCCAAAGGATGAACTAGATTCAGTCACAAGACTGTCATTAGCTGTTGTGAAGTAGCAATGCACTCCCCATGATCCAGGAAGTCTTGTAATCCAAAAATGGATGCTGACAAGACAGGTATTGA
Source organism: Anser cygnoides (assembly GCF_040182565.1). Taxonomy (NCBI): domain Eukaryota; kingdom Metazoa; phylum Chordata; class Aves; order Anseriformes; family Anatidae; genus Anser; species Anser cygnoides. Next base: position 115,562,795 of record NC_089873.1, on the reverse strand, counting down.
GTCCATGCAGTTCCAAATCTTACCTGTTTCTGAAGAACTGCGTAAATGCTCCATGCTGGGACCACCCAGCTGGGATTTAGCTATTTTATGACACATCCAATCTGTGCTGATAAAAGAAACAGTTCTAATTTGAGATGGTTACACAACCAGAGTGGACAAAAAATAGCCTCAATAGACACTACAGTATCTCTTCGATAGCCTTTACAAGTTTCTTGTTAAGAAAACTTTTCCTTTACAAAAAAGGTAAAGAAAGGTAATCTTTTCAATCACAAAGTCCTTATCAGAACATAAATATTTGCTTTCTGGTATAAAACATTAATTTCTGGGACAGGTGGGATCAGTTCTTCACTGTTGTCAAATTGAATTAGCTTCATGTGATACACCTGAATAAACATACCTCAAAGGTAGCCACAGGCTTCTGAGTGTACTTGCACAGGGGACAAAGACCCTAAATAATTTTTTTCTTCCTTCACTTCATCCCTACTTCTTAGTCTACACAGAGTACCTTTTCCTGCTTCCTAGTGGAATATACTGCAAAAAATAAATATTTCTAAATCAAATTTGCTTCCTTTAAAGACTGAGCAGCATAGGAAGTCATTAAGTATGTTCAAGTTTGAAAATTACATATTAAAAGCAAAGAGTGTTACTGTAGAACAACTTCTCAGTGTTTTCTCTTTGATATGAGTTTCCACAGACAAAATTCTTAAATGCTTCATTGACCGTCTCAAGCTGTCTTGTTCTGCGGTTAAGGCTGGCTGTCTTCTAAATCACCAAATGTCTGCCATCTAGAAGTTAGGCTGCTTGTTCACACTCTTGCCAAAGTCAACAGAAAGCTAGACAATGCCATAAGGCAACACATTCCATCCTCAAACAAGTGTCTCAGATTGGCTGGATTACCACCAGCAGCTGCCTCAGTGGGTAGCCTAGACAGTACATACAGATAGATGCCTCATGCAACCTATGATGTCTCAAATGGCATTAGATGCCTACGCTTGGCACCTACATCATGCTCTATTTGGATGTCACGTATTTAATGTTTTGTTTAATCTGTTACCCCTGTATACATGAAAATGATAGCTACCATGCATCATTTCCATGGATAGAACTACCAGGACACATTTTGTTTTAAATAGGGATTGTCATAATATTCTAGCTAGTGATATAGGTGAGCATGGACAAACACACTTTGTGAACAGACCTCGGGTTTTCTGCCCCCCGTCTCCTTTCAAACAATCTCTAGGTAATCTCACAAGAAAATTCTTAACCAATTCTTTACTTCTCTTACATTTTACTGTTGGAAGGACTAGCAGTGACACCATTGTGTTTGGGACTGATATCATCATTACTTGTGTTGCAATAGTAATGAAGTCATCATCATTGTCATCATTTAATTGCCTTAATACCTAGAAACTTCTGTTCAAAGCAGTAATCTGAATGTATCCTGAGAAATTATTTACCGGTGTCAGGATTTAATGCAGTTGACAAAATAATTGATCAAAATCAAAAGACGGTAATAACATAATACAGAGATAAGTATATCTTTCACCTGAGTATTTTTAATTTAGTGACTTAATTTAATAATTTAGGAAACTGATTTAATACTCTTTGCTTCTGATTTGTAAATCCATCAGTATGCTTTAATTATTCCATTTGATTTTCCATTTTCCATTAATTTCTGTCAGAGGAACACTGCTGTAAGATTTCAAAAATCTAATCTTCTATTTACTTTTGTTGATTCATAATTTAAATTTAAAATTTGATTTGCTCTTTGATAACTTAATCTGGTTCCTAAACAGATAATATACAGTGCTAGAGTCAGATCTCTTGCAGTAGGCAATAATCTTCCTCTCCTTTCAGAAATCACCTTTCAATCCTCTCAAAGCATTACCAAAATGAATAGGCTGAGGCTAACTTGTTTACTCTGAAATGAGCTCTCTAAACATCTAGATAGGAAAGGAAAGTTCCTCCTGACACGTTGCTGATTCCTGCAAGGATTACAGAAGTACTGCACAATTGGTTTTACAAGCCCCAAGTCTTCAGCATCCTTATTTACAATTATTATTTTACGCTATGTTTTACTTCAGGCAAGTGAACACAATCGCAAAAATATCAGTTAAAAGCATTAAGTCAGATGATGTTTACTTAATAAAACAGAGACAAATACATTAACTATGTAAAAATGTAGGTTTATATGTAAAGATGCTATTACAAAGAAAGAAGCATCTGGTGAATAGGAGAGTTTTGATTTGCTAGAATTAAAGTCAACTGAACCATTGTGAGAAGACCTGATTTACTAAACTCTCAGAAGTAACAGCACCTTTTACAAACTCAGTGAGATTCAATTGCAAAACAAATTAGCTAATAGGGAACTTAATTAGCAATTTCTTACACTCAAACATCTAATAGGAAAGAAAAAAGAACACACAGCTGCTGCCTAGCCCTTCTGTGAAAAAAGTCAGCACTATATAAATGAGTACAAGAACCAATCACTATAGAAAAGCAATAGATGTTATTACTTAAAAAACAAAGTATATCTACTGTAAATTCAGAGATACTTACACAGATTAATCAAAGGTGAAAATACATGTGCAGTAAACTGCAAACAAAAGAGAATTCTGAACAATATATAAAATTCACAGTCCAAGAGATGTATCAGTAAAGTTTCTCAACACTTAGCAGTCAACACGACCCCAGTACCTCCACGTGGCATATTTTTCTAAGGCATCATTAGATAGATAAATACATTTCAAGAATTCTGGCCCCTTTCTTTGGGAGTATAACTCACAAGGCTAAATGAAAAACAGTACCCAACAAGTGCTTAAATTAAGTGTTTGGATCCTTTCAGAAATACCTTTGTGGATTAAAGTAAATCACTCATCACGTGAAGAAATGTATTTACATTTCAGAGGGAGAGAAGAAAGTACAAAATAAATGCTCTGACCCTAGACCCAACCAATGCAAACATATGTACTGTTTAAACAGCCAGTCAGTTCTGAGAGGTTATAAATTAATATCTTTATGGTCACTTTGGCTACTGTCCCTTCAGAGAAATTCAAGACAGCTGTGGAGATACTAGCCCTCTTTCACATCTCCATCACAACAACATCCATTCAGCCTCTCTGGCCTCCCCCCAAACAGAACATTGTCAATGATTTTGGAGGCTGCACCCTGCTCTTACCCCAGGGAAAATAAAGGGCCTGGGTATCTCTGCAGCCACAAACAATGGTAGGTCACAGCCCACCAGCAACTCAGTCCCTATCCCATTCTCCAGTAATGTCAATCATCAGTTTTCAACTTGCTGTTGTACATAAATCCCTGGTTATGAAAATAAAATAAAATAAAATAAAATAAAATAAAATAAATCCTTTAATCTCTCTCTTCTACCAAACAAGGTACATAGAGGAGGGAAAGGAAGGTTGCACCTTTGCTCCTCAGGATGTATAAATATCCAAACTGCTCACAGAGGTTGTTACCATACTTAAATAACATGTTTGAAACACTTTGAATGGCAAAGAAGGAGCTTAAAAGTATAAACATAATTTGTATTCTTAGAAGATGTCTTCTCCTAAAGGCTTTTCAGGCTTAGATGTTAAACATCATCCAATACTTCAAAACATCATCCTGCTCCCACAGGAGCAATTGCTCCTTCTGCAGATTCCTCCGGGCAGTTCAGTGCCAAAATATGAGATTTACACATGGGACCACAGACCAGGGGTGTCCAGTCATGCAATGGGAGATCATATCTACTACATGAGCAAGGAGGCTGTAGGGTTTGCCTGCTGGAGGGGAGTGCAGGGACATATGGAGCACAGTGCCACAGTTTCTCCTGCCCATATGTACTTACGCACCAGGTGCAGCTGGGGGACAGACTGCAGAGCTGTTGGTCAAGAGTGTGTGGATGGGAGCCCTGAGGGAAGGAAAGGTAGCAGCAGCAGCACTACTGTGTGAGACATATCATTGCAGTAGGCAAGTGTGAGGAGACAGGTGCTAAAGTATCTCACAATCACTGCAGGAGACTTAACAGGCTTATTTGCAATCTGCAGAGTATGGAGCTAAAACAGAAGGTGAAAGAAATCCATATGGGAGCCTTAGTGTTGTAGGGAGTTATGGACCAGACAAGCAGTATCAGAGAAAGGCCCGATTCTTTGAATCCCAACAGACTGAGAATCTACAGCCTTCACCATATCAACAAGACAAAACAGGAGTAGGAAGACAGCTATGCCCAGCTGTCTGCTCTGTACACATCCTACCACCAAGCACCACACACAGATGTTGGCAGGTACAGAAGACTACTGCTACAAGTGGCAGTAATTGCCACTGATTTACTGTTTCTGTACAACTACATTTTTGTCTGGCTCAAGTAGATAAAGAAAAGATCTGCTTTCTTCTGTTCTCTAGGGACCTGTAAAGAGATCATAAACTGATTCCAGATATAGCTCTAGGATGTCTCTATTCATGCTCCAGAGCTTCCCAGAAATCTACACACTTTTCAGTGGTTTCTAACCATTACTAATTATCCCATAAGTATTTAATAGTCCTTTCCCAACTGTTCAGTAAGTTTGTGTCATGACATGGATCGATGTCCCTTTGCTTTGTTTTCCTATTTCTCACACTCAATCTGAAAAACACTGGATTATGGATATAACTTCTATTTACACATAGCAATGCTACATCTGTTATAGAATCTGTTTTGTTTCCAAAACAGAGCATTCATTAGAAATATTTCTACAGACTATACCAGTTATTTTTGCATGTGATATGTGAGAACCCTCACAAGGATCACTGTGGAATTGTATACATCCACGGGTGGATGTTGGTTGCAAGAATATTTTAGTGAATCTCTTTGCAAGCTTGACGGAAAAATGCCAAGGACTTCTTACATTTAGAGGATGGCACCTCTGAATTACCTATCTATTTAAGGTCACTATTCTTGTTGCAGAGATATTGAAGTGCAATAGTTTTCAAGGTGTGGAATAATTATTTTTCTACATATGCCCACCACCAGGTACCTAGCAACTATCCAGGCCAATTAAAATAAAATTAACCTGTACAGGTTAAAGTCAGCACTCACCATCAAGTGACCGTGAACGGCAGAACACTTTTTAGCATATTAAGAATTTCTAAAACTATAGTGTATCTTGTAGCTGACAGAAAAAAAACAAGTTACAGAAAGAGAGAATACACCCTCCTAAGTGATCATGCAGGATTTCTTTAGAAGACTATGTTCCTTTACACTTGAGAGGAGATTCTTTTGATTACAAAACTATGAACTAGCAAGGATCAGTAAGAATCTAGAAACCATTTAAAGACTCATTTGCTTTCTGCCAAGCACAGGAAAGAAAAAATGTTTTTGGCTTGGAGGGGAAGAGAAAACTTGAGGAAGAAAAGAAAAGCAGAAAACAGAAAAATACCGTGTCACTAAAGATAAACGTTTAAGTTTTGGCATCTCATTTGTCTTGATAACTTGATAAAGGAATATAACAGATATTTATTTCCAAATTTAATTTGTACATATTTGTTGATAGGGATATGCCCTTTCAACTTTTTCATAACCTACGGGAGACAAACATCCTTAAAACTGATCCTCCAGCAATTTCAGAAGCCAACCTTCCATCTATAATTAACAGTTGTTTTCTTCTTCCCAGAGTTCTGACCTATCTTCTATATGGATTTCAATAATATTGTTTATTAGGCTCTTTATTATGTCTAATATGTCAGACAGTCTGTCATAAACAGCTTAAAATGCAATAATCAGGAAAAGAAAGTCACTAGATTTATCAACAAGTAAATACCCAGCCACAGGCAGATTTAAGCATACATTATTTCATCATACTTTCCAAAACAACAAGACTGGCAAGGAGATACATAAGAACTTGTCAATTATTGTGATAAACAACCTAACAGATATGATAATACAGTACATTAATTAGTCTTTAAAGCCTGCCAAAGACTTATATGAGTGACAGCTAGTCAGGTTGCCAACTAAAGGTAAGATGAGAATGAGAGTTATGCACCTGAATGTTATTTTTTCCCTGGTGAAGAGGAAGTTAAGGAGAGATGACTCATTAAGATAATCTGCTATTAGGAACAAACCGGGTTTCATAAGAGTAGACGCAAAGGCCAGTTTTGGACCTTATGGTGAATCCCACTTTTTACGTTTTTCCATGAGCAGCAGAACTAATGAAACTGATTTCCTAGAAATATGTGTTCTTCTTCTCCTGCTCATTGTCATACTCCTTCATTCATACTCCCTAGCTCTTGCATGACACCCTGCTAATGTGGGAACACAAGAACAAATGTTGATAATATGACTAGAAACCACAGGTGGTCAGTTAATTGCAAATGTTTTGCCTATCATGGATATCTGTTAGCAGCTAATTGATTAACAGTGTAGAAATGCTGTGCCCTGCCACAGAGGGGCAATAGTTGGGGTCTATCTCTTGCAGATGGAAAGTTTCACCAAAGTTATGAAATTTTAGTTATCTTAATGATTTGCAGTTCAACTTGCCCAACCAATTTAAAAGATATTAGAGAAAGGGTTTTGCTGAGACATGGATCATACCAGACTTATTTATTTTGGAAAAAAGCCTAAGAAAAATAAGTGCAGCTTATTTCTGATGGAATATAGGAATATATATTACTGACACATTGGGATTCTGACATCTGATTTGTATATTTGAACAAAGTTCAAGGGAAAGCAGAGGGGGGATTGGTAGAAATCATTGGTGATCTTTAATACCCTGGTGCAGCAGGTGCTCCTCATTCATCTGGCAATACATTGATGTACCAATTTAGGTATCACCAAACTGGTGATATATACTGGCTACTGAATTTTGCCTACTTAGGCATTTATTGCACACAGCAGGATGAGAAAGGCTTATATGCTGAAGCTTTACTAGGGGAGCCCATCACTGATGTCCTACATCACTTCCCATGAGGGCCCACCATAACAGCAGTATCAGAGCTTGCAGGTACCTTTGAGCCTTACACTGTCAGGACAACAGCATAAAACCCACAAGGAAAATGTTACTACCACCAAGTCTACAGAAAAATCTGTCAAAGAAGCTTAACTGAAAGTGTACAAAGGCATAAGTGGAAAGTGGGCTGTTAAGTTGCAAGTGAAAAGCCTTTAACAAGGGTTAATTCACCTAAGAAACTGTGCAGCACATTGAACTGTTAACATTTAACTTGTCATTTGTGGAGGTTGCTCAGAGCACTTCAGACTATGAAAGTCAGTAAACAAAACCAAACTCTATTATTGCTTTCTGTGGAGTAGTCTGCTTCCTAGCAGCATAAGTCATTGTCAAGAAGTGGATATGCAGTGCACCTGCAGCTATAAGAAAGCTATGAACTTCTTCTCTCCTCGAGCGCTGATTTCAAGGTGCCAAACCCACTGGTTTAAGCATCTCAGAGAGTATGAATGTTCTGACAGTGGTATAGCTATGGCCAGCTCTATATCATGCCTCTACAGAGCCTGTCTTTGCCCTGTCAGTCTTAGCTGTGTCTCTGTGTTGTGGTCACAGCTTGGGGCAGCATCTAACTCATGGTCTGATTGCCAGGTGGCAACGAAGCCCATTATCCATGAGCCATGAAGAAATACAGTCTAACTCAAAGAGGCACAGGCTCAAGAAAATTGTTACCTTTTCTCACAAGTGAACCATCCCACTATTCCACATGAATGTGAACATGAGTTGTGGACTGGGGATGTAAGAGCACAAAATACCAACCATGTATTTAATGAACACATGACAGATGAGTGAGTCTGGTGTGAAAGGTCTGCATGTCTCACCTCTCTTCTCAGATGTATAGGGGTGGATGGGTTTACGCCTGAGACCTGCTGTGGAAAGCTCATTAAAATGCATGTAATATGAAACCACATCCCCAGCTCATTTACCACAGGTGGAATTATTTTTTTTCATCACTGCTGAGGATCTGGTAATATTGCAGAATAAATGAAGGGAGATTACTCCAGGTTGTAGTCAAACTGGCTGCTCAGCTCATTTTGGTCACTCACTAGCATATATGTTGTTTGGTCCTGGCTATATGAAGCAGACAGTCCTCTGGTGCATATAACACTTTCATCTATGCAGGTAATGTGATTTTCATGACCAGAACATGCCCCCAGAGCCACTGCAGCTGCAACACGGGCAGACCCAGTGCAGGACACAGTCAGTCTCCAATCCAATTCAAAAAAACAGGTGGTCCCAGTGAAGGTCTAGAATGCTAATATTTCTCTTTATTAAATTCACCTGCATTTATGCCCCAGTTAGGTTAGCGGTTTCCTTTGCCAGGTCATTAGCACAACTACAATATTTCACTAGTGACAAAGAAAATACCTGGAAAGGCTAACAACCTTGGACAATAACTTTCTAGTGAGCGAAGATCTTTATGCAGGATAAGGGAGATGTTTTAGATGAACAGGAATGTGAAATTCCTGAAAGATCAGTTAATCTGTAGGAAAGCTAAAGAAGGAAAATAAATAAATAAATTCACACAGATTCACAGATTCACAGATTTCTCTAGGTTGGAAGAGACCTCAAGATCATCGAGTCCAACCTCCGACCTAACACTAAGTACTCCACTAAACCATATCCCTAAGCTCTACATCTAAATGTCTTTTAAAGACCTCCAGGGATGGTGACTCCACCACCTCCCTGGGCAGCCCGTTCCAATGCTTAATAACCCTTTCGGTAAAGAAGTACTTCCTAACATCCAACCTAAAACTCCCCTGTCGCAACTTTCGCCCATTCCCCCTCGTCCTGTCACTAGGCACGTGGGAGAATAGACCAACCCCCACCTCTCTACAGCCTCCTTTCAGGTAACTGTAGAGAGCGATGAGGTCGCCCCTGAGCCTCCTCTTCTCCAGGCTGAACAAGCCCAGCTCCCTCAGCCGCTCCTCGTAAGACTTGTTCTCCAGACCCCTCACCAGCTTGGTCGCCCTTCTCTGGACTCGCTCGAGCACGTCCATGTCCTTCCTGTAGCGAGGGGCCCAAAACTGAACACAGTACTCGAGGTGCGGCCTCACCAGAGCCGAGTACAGGGGGACAATCACTTCCCTCGACCTGCTGGCCACACTGCTTCTTATGCAAGCCAGGATGCTGTTGGCCTTCTTGGCCACCTGAGCACACTGCTGGCTCATATTCAGCCGACTATCCACCAATACTCCCAGGTCCTTCTCGGCCAGGCAGCTTTCCAGCCACTCATCTCCCAGCCTGTAGCTCTGCTTGGGGTTGTTGCAGCCCAGGTGCAGGACCCGGCACTTGGCCTTGTTGAACTTCATGCAGTTGACCTCAGCCCATCGCTCCAGCCTATCCAGATCTTCCTGCAGAGCCTTCCTGCCCTCGAGCAGATCGACACACGCACTTAGCTTGGTGTCATCTGCAAACTTACTGAGGGTGCACTGGACGCCCTCATCCAGATCATCGATAAAGATATTAAAGAGGACCGGCCCCAGTACCGAGCCCTGGGGGACTCCACTAGTGACCGGCCTCCAACCAGATTTGACTCCATTCACCACAACTCTCTGGGCCCGGCCATCCAGCCAGTTTCTAACCCAGCGAAGCGTACGCCAGTCCAAGCCCCGAGCAGCCAGTTTCTTGAGGAGAATGTTGTGGGGAACGGTGTCAAAAGCCTTACTGAGGTCAAGGTAGACCACATCCACAGCCTTTCCCTCATCCACCAAGCGCGTCACTTGGTCATAGAAGGAGATCAGGTTCGTCAAGCAGGACCTGCCTTTCATAAACCCATGCTGACTGGGCCTGATCGCCTGCTTGCCCTGCAAGTGCCGCGTGATGACCCTCAAGATAATCTGCTCCATGAGCTTCCCCGGCACTGAGGTCAAACTGACAGGCCTATAGTTCCCCGGGTCTGCCCTCCGGCCCTTCTTATAGATGGGCGTCACATTGGCTAGCCTCCAGTCAACCGGGACCTCCCCCGATAGCCAGGACTGCCGATAAATGATGGAAAGCGGCTCGGCCAGCTCCTCCGCCAGTTCTCGCAGTACCCTCGGGTGGATCCCATCCGGCCCCATCGACTTGCGCACATCCAAGCTCCGTAGCAGGTCGCCAACCATTTCCTCATGGATAGCGAAGGCCACAATCTTTCACAATTTTACAACCAATCTTTCACAATTTTACAACAAGAAAATATTATAAGGAATGCATTTTAAATATCTGAAACAAAAGGAAAATTAGGCATATTATGTATACCTTTTCCACCAGCTAACCCTTATGTCTCCATCTTGCAGAGTTTTCAGAAAGCATGAGGCATCTGGCAGCTGCCAAATGCTTCCCTATTGCACTACCTGAGTCTATAAGCCATGCAGGTCCCTAAACCCACTCCTACTCAGGGTACCTATATCTCGGATAAGTTTTCTGTGTGCCACAGATCGCTTGTGTACAGTACAGTGGCCACAAAGCCAGAGAAAACCTGGAGAACCACATGCAGATTCAGTGTTTGTGCCTCCAACAGTGCCCTTTCCCAGTGCACCCTTACTAGATGACCTCTTGCTGCAGCTAGTTGCATCAGTTTTTTGTCTACAATGTGATCCTTCAAGCAAGTTCATGTGCATGTGCACACTTCCTATCCAGTACTGCAGGAGAAGGAGGCTGAGTCTAGCTCAATTTCTTTAAGATGACTGGCTCAAGGTGACATTTCTTGTTCAAATCAAAACCTATGAAGGAAGTCAAAGTAAAGAAATCCTTCCAGCCTATGAACCCTGCAATCCTCCACAGGCCTCCATGTAACCCTCAGAAGGGATCCAGTTCTCAGTTCCTTCTTGAATGAGGTGCTGGCCAGGCTGTTATTTCTAACAGAAAAAAAAAAAAAAGGCAAAAAAAAAAAAAAAAAAGCTGTTTTTGTATGCAAGTTGGACCAGACAAAAAGACTGCTGTAAGTATGTCAGTCCTGCCCCTTGAAATGGAGACTGACCTTAGATCACTCCTGATTCCTCCACACACCAGCAATACAATGTGCCATCCTGGAACACAATTGCCTTGGAAGTAAAATGTTGTAAAACAAGAATTTCAGCTGAAATGCTTGAGGGGGAAAAAAGGAATAGCAGCTTCAGAGTTGTGTAGGGAAATAGTGGCAAATGCTGGAAACAGCTGTTGTCTTTTGGAAGTAGTTTGGTCTGGTTCTGGAGAAAGTAGAGCTAGTCCCCAAGCTATCTGTCAAAAAGCTGCTTGTACCAGCCACTTTCCTCTGGCTGCTGTTTCCTCTCACCAGAGCAGAACCACCTGTGCTTGGTTCAGTAGGAAACTGTTTCTCTGCCTCTTGCTGCCCGCTGCTTGGGCATGGACCCCAAAGTCCTCATTCGGTCTGCAGCAAGCTCTCCCTGCTGGGTTCCTTGTCTCAAGCCTCAGCCGACAGTCATGCTGTCTTCTTCCACCTCACCATGCAGGTGAGAGCCCTTTGGCAGGAGGATATCCCAGGGACACTACAGAAACTCAGATCTAGCTGTGGCACAGAGGGGAGGAAGCATGCCACTACAGCCAACAAAAACGGGCTTGGGGGATACGGCCCCCTCAGTCCTCCACATCTTGTGGCATGTTGTGTTTCAGAAGATGGACTGTCCTGCTTCCCATGCCTAGCATCCCTTACACACCACACAAATAAAATGTCACCATAGCTAGGAGGGCCATGCTGGACAGATTTCTACCTTTGCACAACAGAAGAGATGGTTACAGACTGCAGAACATAACAACAGTGTCTATGCTGCATACTGTCAAATTGTCAAGTGACATCTAAGCTACTGGTGTCATTTATCCCACTGAGATGCCCCAATATGGGGCTCAGCACAGACCAAATCAGGCTGTTTCTTCTCCTTCATATTTGTATCTCTGTATTTCTTTCTGGCACCATCTTCTGAATGGGGCATAAATAAATTAAAAAAAAAACTTCTAATATCTCCACAAACCTTCTGTGACTCTTGTCCTCAGTTTAGGAGATGTCTTTGGCCGCATATTCATTGAGATGTGTGCTCATTTTGTGGTGCACCCCATGTACCCTGGCACCCCACAATGTTCCTAACTGGATGCCAGAGCTTCTTCTCTGCTCCGTGCCCAGGTTGGATAGAGCCACTGACCCCCACCACCCTTACCATGCATATCCAGTGAGGGCCTAAGTTTTGCTTGTTCCAAAACTCATCTTCCCCGAGTCTAGTGAGGCAAATGCACTGCTTAAAGTCCTTTCCCATCAGGCCCATCAGTACAACTACTTTTACACCGCTTCCTCCTCCTTCCTTCCCCACTGCAGCCATCCAAACAAAATGTCATCTCCCTTTACATTTTGGGAAGTGCTCCAGTGAAATAAATGCACACAGCTTGGACAGCAATACTTTGGAGGTCCTCTCAGCACTTTGATGCCATGGACTGATGGGCTATTTGTCACTTGCCGGCTCACCCAGATAGAAGCTGAGGCAGTAAGATAATGTTGTCCCCCATGCTTACCTGTGCTACGGGCTGTGTCCTTTGGCAGTGAACTCTGCAGCCAGGGTGAGTGTGCTGTCATCCCACTGCACATTGCAACTTGTAAACTCTTTTATGAGAAATCTCTCTGCAGTTCCCTGCCAAGTTACAGGGATAATCAGCAATTCATCACTCGCAACAGTCCACTATATCTATAGCCCATCTAACAGTTTCCCATTCTGCTCTGCTTTATTAATCCCTGAGAGTGCATCAAGAATTTGTCTTGGATCCCTTCCCAAAGAGGAATGCTGACTGCCAAGAGGATCTCCTCACATATGGGCCTCCAGTCCCCTTACACTCACACATGCATGTTCCCACATGTCCAATGAATCAAAAAGCTTAGAAAAGAGTGGGTAGATTCTGTTGAGGTTACTGTACTCAGCTGCACTTGTTGAAGTTAGAATTACAGATTTATTTTAAAAGCATCTACAGCTGAATTTAAATTTGATTTCCTCTGGCAACAAAGTTAATGGGGTTTTTTTTCCCCCCTCACAGAGCTGTAGGCTTCTTAGCCTTAATACTCAGCAAACATGAGATTGATTTCCACGTAAATTGCTTCCTCACTTGCCCTCAAGCTCTCCCTCTGCATCGCCTCAGGCATCATTTATTTTTCAGCCAGTCCCTTTTAGAGAACTTTGAACCTCTCAGAAAAAAAATAAAAATAAAAAAAATCTTACATTATAGTGCCCCAAAAACTACTGCACAAGTTATTTCATGGCATTATCTAACCTGTTGATAAATTGCTGCACAGAAATATGTAACTCCAGCCATGGGCAACATCTCCTCTGTAACTGTGAGAAGCAACTTGTAGAAGAGGACTGCACTGTGCAGGTGCTCGTGCTGCATGACATCCACAGTGCTAATGGGCTTTGGTCTGTGAGGCTCTTAGGCTGGTTCTGATGCCTTGACAAGTCTGGGCTTCATATCACAGGACAGATTTTTGCAGAACAGTTAGTTAATTTCCCCCTTTTTTTTACATAACAAGACCAGGTCCACACCAAGCTTTGGTTAGTCTAAATTTTTAGTATTAGTATTGCTTTTATTGTGCAAGGAGATTTTGTGATGACATTTTCACCACTTTAGTCTAGGACTAATGTTTTTTATTCTACATTTACTCCAAAACACACATACACAAAAATCCTAATTAATTCATTTACTCTCGGTAATCAAACTTTCTGTAGTAGGTAACTAAGTAGCTGAATAAATTTGAACGATTTCTTAGGGACATTTAATATGAAATATTTTCTATACAAAATCTGTTATATTCAAACTTGAGACCAACAGGAAGTAGTTTTCCTATACCACAAGAATTTTTAAATATAAATAAATAAATAAATAAATATTCTGTCTGTCCTGTGTCAAGACACAGTGAAGAAATAGAAAAAAACAACTGCATAAATAGTAATAATAATAAAAAAGTCATCTGAAGTCATATTGTGTAGCTTCTGAGTGATTACAATGTTTTGTTTTTACTTCATTTTATTGTCCTTTTTTTTTTTTTTTTTTAAAGTTAGTGTTTGAAATCTTTTGGGAAAAAACAAATCTGAATCATCACCTGGATACCCAAAAATAGTTTTCTGGATCAAAACAGTCAAATGAGAAGGTGAGAACTTTGAAAGCTTTATCAAATATATATATATATATATATATATATCTCCAGGTTACTTTTTGCTACCATATTTGCTTTTGAACATGGTTGGGGAATTTGGGAAAAACATGAAAATAAGCAAAAAGGAAAAAGAAAGAAATGTTCAATGAATTGCTGACAAGTTCTATTTGAGATATCTGAAGCACTACATCTGATTCTATTCTGCATCACATCACATCAATAATCTGCAGCCAAACCTGACAATTTCTACAGAATTCTATGAAGACCATCTTTCTGTGAGAGGTTGGTTGGACTGTGAAATGTATAGGAACCAGAAATTTATAGGAACCAGACCAAAAATGCAAAAAATACAGGATACAAAGAGCTGAGTCAGTGGAATATATCTTTGCTGGTTGAAACTTTTTCAAAAAGATGTCAGAAAAGAATGTTTGTCTCAGCAGTCTTTATACTAAACCAGGAATAATCTGTCCTCCAGACCCAGGCTGAATCTACCAAATACATATCATATACTCAGTTTAATTTGAGGAAATTCACTTTGTTGTTCATATCACATCCAGCTGAAACTGAGACAGCCAGTTAGTGCACTGTCCCGCATAAAGAGCTTGCATGGCTATTTTAGGTTGAAACAGTCAAAATGTGAGTTAATATTGCATGTACACATCCTCATTACAGAGCACATGATTTTAATAAAATGCATCTAGTGTTACAGCACATTGTCAAATCCCAAGCTGAAAATTTGGATGCAAATGTCTAATGATCGAACACAGGAATGAATTCACAAGTCCTGTGCCTAGCATTGCAAAAAATAAACAAATAAATAAATAATCACCTAGAGTGGATGCCTCACAAAAATATTCCCTTAGCCCCTTTGCAATGAACAGGGAGTGAAGGACACAAAAATGTTCCTTCCTCTTCTAATTCCTAGAATGTGAAATGACAGTGGAAGATTTTTGCAGCCATGCACCAGGCAGATTTAAAAAAGAAAGTCTGTGTGTTTCCCATGGGAAAGAATACACAATTTCTAGTCAGATTGCATTCTCACAGGCCAGGCAACTCCAGGAGTGAGCACAAGCACAGGGTTAGAAAAACAAATTCAAGTAAAATGCAAAGTGTGAAAAGAAACTGGAAGCAGTTAGAGGAAAACCCTGTCCAAACAGGGAATATGGGTTGAAAATGAGCTGTACTGTCTGCTTGGTGGCTGTGTGGCAGAATGGCAGCTGCTCTCCTTCGCCTCAGCGCTGAAATAGGCTGAAGGTGATACAGGAGAAATTGGGAACCCCAGGAGCCCGCAGTTGTTAAGTCTTTGCAACACAAATTAAAAGAAACCACCCATTAAACATGATTAAAAATTGCCACCAATACTTAAGAAAGAATTTTTATGCCTGGAGTTCTTTCAGGGATGTTGTAGTTAACAAAGCCCTGTGGCTGTGACACTGGCACCTGACATGAGAAAATACATAACACCATGCCAATGAGAACAGGGGACAGAATTTGAGCCATTTAGGCATCTCCTGGTTAATCACTGCCCAGATATGATGCATCTTTTGTTGGATCCCATGCCTACATCATGGCAAAATGTCATTATGTTCTTCACAATGAAGTGCCAAGGTTCTCATAGAGTCCTGTGGATATTTTGCATGCAAATTCAATAAATGAATGGATAAAGACAGTTAGGATTGAAGATATCTAGGGATTTTCCATAGTTTCCTTGAAAAACAAGGTTCATGCAACTGTATGGTCGGTCTGCTGGTCACCTCCCTCCAATCACTTCTGAACGTTTCACAAGAGATCACTCACATTTAGTAGCACTGAGCAACCAAACAGTGCATCTGTGCTGGTAGATCACCTTATTCCTTGCTGAAGAAGTAATTCACAGGCATATGTGTTGCATACCTGTTGGGAAGCAGCTTTCATCAGGTTAGGCTTGACTCTGTCACTTTGAGGCAGATTTGCTACCATTGAAACCGAACACCTTCAAGCCTAGTGTTCAGGGAGTCTTTTGTCAGTTCTCAACACACACATACCTGCACAATGTATTTTCAGCTTCAACTACCATCGTATCCTGTAAAAATGCTATTTTGGAAGGCTAAATCAAAATCCTGACATTATTTCTGGAACTTTGAGCTGAAAAATGACAAGAAATTTAACATTTGCTCCTTAGATGCTCTATATGGGGCCCAGAGGAGACCCAGCCAGAGAGCTACACAGTACATGTGGCCAATCCACTCCAGAAAGGACAGAAGCTGCTCTGCAGCATTTGGCCTCTGGGTCAGGGATTGCTCCCTGGAGCAGCAAAGCAGAGCCATTTTTCAGGAGCTGGGAACAGAATAGACATATTGAGACTAGTGTTTACAGCACAAGAAGAAATACGTCAAAGAATGCATTAACCACAGACTGGCAACATAGTCTGGTAACAATCGAATGCTGCAAATGAAAATGATGCCCATAAGAGAAGAAAAGGTGAATGGCAGGTCATTTTCAGGTGCTCTGCTAAGACTGAATATCTAGGACAGACTCACTGCATGCATTTTGTGGTTAGCATTCAGCCTTAAGTTTTGCCATCCTCATACTGTTTACGGACTAAATTCACAAATGGAACAAACCATGACAATGAGCTTTTGCAAGAAACGATGATCTGTGCAAGAGCTTAATGAGACAATCAACTCGTAAGGTCCCAAAATACACTATTACACAATATGTTGCCAAGTAGTTAAGTCAGTGGCTACTGAAGGAGAATAACTGGAGGACTCTTGCTAATGAAATAAGTTATTATTTCTCCTTTGTATCTCCATATTAATTTATTGAAAGAGATTTCTAGCAGAGATGTCCCCTTGAGCAGGTATGAGCAAAACATTTTTCTTCCCAGTCTGTCCTGGTGGGGAGAAGTGCTGGGATTTGACTCATCTGCCCAAGAGAGGATACAAACATCCCCAAGGATGAATGTTTCCTGCTAGTCTACAATCTGTGTTAATTTCTTTAAGTGTGACACAAAAAAATTCAGCAAATATGTAATATCTGCTGGAGTGATGGTAGGACCAAGCGGGAGACCTGCTGGAATTTGCAAATTGTCTGTGACAAGTGAACACAGAACCATGTTTCATGGAAACAGTGAATTGGACACTCGCCTGATTCAGCAAAGAAGCTGTCTTTATAATTTGTCTTTCACCTAAATTTTATGTCCCCTAGTTTTATTTCCAACAAGTTGGCTTTTGATAGACTGATTTTTTTTCCACTTGCTCCAAACTTCATCTCCCTTGAAACAATTTTTTTAATTAGACTTTTTATTTATCAGTTGTCAAGTATAAAACCTAATTTGATTCAGATTTGAAACCTAGTTGTAATACAGAACAAAACTGAAGGATTGAATCAATAGCAAAATTTGGTCAGCTGGTCTTCAATTCACATTTAAAGAAAATTTACTTTCCAGTCTGTTGAATGTTGAGCTGGCATTTGAGCAATGAACACAATGCAAGTAAGGTGTCATTTTAAAAAAGAAATTATCAGGAGTCCAAATCTCAAATAATAACAACAACAGTAATAATAAAAATAATTTTAAAAAGTTGCTTGTGCAAGTCAAAGTCCTGTAAAGGAAGAGAGGATGGTGGGTAAGGGCAAATATTTTGAACACATTTCTGACAATTGGCCAAGCTCTCTTTACACAGCTGGCATCTGTCTCCATGGCCTTCCAGGACAAGGGCTAAATACAATCATATGCAATCACTGGGATCCATACTCCTGAAATATCAATCAAATTGAAATATTTGGTAACATTCTGAGGGTGCTTTTCATTGCTGGAATGTTGGCAAAGCTGATTAGGAGGACTGACAGTCAGATGTCCCAGATTAATCTGGTTCTTTCACTCAGCAATGCAAAGATGCATTGATTAGCACTCATCTGAAACCACGCAGAGCCCTTAGGTGCTCTTGTTCAATACGTCTGCTTAGGGGAAAAAGGTGAGTTATTGCACCTTAACCTTATGTAATACTACTTCTCTTGATGGAAAGAAAACAGCTCTTCCAAGAGCGGGCTGGGAGAAGAACAGGACCAGCTATGTGATTTCATTTCATTTAAAAAGCAGTTTTTATAAGCATCTGAGTACAAGTTTCTGATTCTTCACTGTACAGCAGGGAATATAGTACTTGGCAAATCAAATGGGAGGTACGGTTGGGACTGATTAGAAGTGGTTGAAAGGTTTCTTATTTGGTTTTAGAAAATCATTGTGGATTATGCCAGCAAATGCCCTCTCTCTCTCCTCTCCCACCCCCCCCCCCCCCCCCCCCAGTTCCCCTGCTCCCCAAAGAAAGAAAATAAAAAAACTAATACAACTTTTTTTCAGAAAAGTGTTAAAATGGTTGTGTTTGGTAAGAAGAAGGTCTTTATTTAAATTCAAATGAAAACTATTGGTGATTGGACTGATCTTTTAAAATTACATTTTGGGCTTCATGAAATTTTAAATAAAGACAAATGACAGCAAGCATTTTTACTGCAGTAAATGAAAACTGTATACAGAATTGACAGTCCCCAAAAGCTTTGCAAAGTGCAATATCTGGAATTCACCAAGTCTTAAGGAGAAAACAGGAAAAAATAAAATAAAATCAGAGAAGAAGTAGTAAAACTAAATGGTGGGCAAGGATATTATGCTACACCTAGATAAAACACTTGCATGAAAAATTCATGTGTGACAGATGAAGCTACACTACAAGACTGCTTAGTACAAATTACAAACACAGAAGAATTAAGAGTAGCATGGCACAGATGTTTTAATCAAATAAATGAAGTATGCAACAGCCTGTAAAATCCATTCAATATAAGCCTGATTTAAACTCAGTTTTGATCACTGGAAAGATGACAGTGGACTTCACATCAGGACCCAGGATGCCAGCACAGTAATTTGAAATATAAGCTGAGACAGTATTTGAAATGTGTTTTGAATAAGACCAAGAATGATTGATACTATCTCTATAGAGCACAGTCTGAACTGTGGTTTTGGAGAGATGAAGAGGGAGTGCCTGTTCAGGTTGCGCTGGTTTCAGCTGGGATAGAGTTAATTTTCTTCACAATGGTTGGTACGGTTCTGTGTTTTGGATTTAGGAGGAAAATAATATTGATAACACACTGATGTTTCAGTTGTTGCTCAGATGTGCTTGCAGTAAACCAAGGAATTTTCAGCTTCTTGCACTGCCCTGCCAGCAAGGAGGCTGGGGGTGCACAAGGAGCTGGGAGGGGACACAGCTAGGGCAGCCAACCCAAACTGGCCAGAGGGATATCCCATGCCACATGGTGTCACGCAGAACAGTAAAACGGGGGAGTTGGGTGGGGGGGGCTGCCATTGCTTGGGGACTGGCTCAGCATCAGTCTTATGGTGGCGAGCAAATGCATTGCGTATCACTTCTTTTGTGTATCTTTTCTTTTTTTCTCTCTCCATTTCTTTTCTATTAAAACTGTCTTTACTTCAACCTGAGAGTTGTACTTTTTTTCCCCTAATTCTCTTCCCCACACCACTGCAGCACAGAGTGAGCAAACAGCACTGTGGTGCTTAGCTGACTGCCAGGTTGAAAGACAACACAGGTGCACAACACTGCCAGCACACCTGCCTGCAGTGATGGGTGGGAATCCAGAGAGCAGATCCAATGATGTTACTGTGAAAGCAAAGCGTTCAACAATGACATCTCCACCTGCTGGGCAAACATGAATCCATTGCTATGCATAAAATAGAAACACCATGTGTATTTTAAATGAAAACAGGCAGCAGGGTTACTTTTTGCCTAGTACTAAAGATTTTCAATGGAAGAATAAATAAATTCATTTGAATAAAATGAACATCATAGGCTACTTTGACTTCAGTGTCAGTAAGAGACTTGAGCAGAAACCTACAGACTATGTTCCTTTCCACTAAATGCCACCAATACCATTTCTCCCATAAGCTCACGGATTCTTCTGCAAAGATCCAGCACTATGATTGGATGCTCCAGGTACTTCCAACCAGTGCACAAGAGGAATGCAAGAAAAGGCTTATAAATTCGTGATGCTCTTTTGCCAAAAGCCTTTCCTAGAAGGTAAAGTTCAGAGATCTGCCTTAATGCAAAGTATCTTGCTCATGAAATCAAATGGCAGAGTTCATTCAGAACCACAGTTGCTAGGCTCTCACTCTATCAGCTAGTTTTACAAAATATAATTTCCTTTTGTTACAGTTTGCAGAAACAGTTGGTGGCAAATATTGAAAATAAATTGGGTGAACATTCATTCATTTTATTAAAATGATGTAACCACATTTTATGCCACTTTAGTAGGAAAATCCTAAAGCAACAGTGAGTTTCATAGAACATTAATTTTTCTAGGATATGAAATAACTCTGTCTTTGTTGCATAAAGCTTAAATTGGCAGCATGGGAAAAACATCAGTACGAGGCTTAATGAGAGAGCTGATGCTTTCCAAATGCCTCTCACATTTTCCAAGAGTGTTACATGTTGGTCTTCCAGGTTTACTACTAGCAATTTTGTCACTTTATCCCAGTTACTTATACTTGTTTCTCAGTCACTCCTTTCTCTTTTTCTCTGTTTACTCTCATACTCTAAGTATGACATCAGTTTTAACCTTTGACATGGTTAAATCAGCCACTAAATTAGTTGTTACAGCTCACTTTCTGCTGCCTTTACCTTATTAGACATATTGACAGTGCAAAATTAACAATTTCACATTAAAAAGGGGGATGAGGGAAACACTGAGGCTTCAAAGTTAGTCCTTGTGTGTAAGGAAATAACAGAATTGTGGTTTTCTATTTTGCCCTAATTAAGCCTTTCAGTATGTATGCATGATGACAAGTACCTGGTCATGTACTCCTTTCTTCCCCGTGGGAACCTTATCTCATTTCATGCACAAAATGGATGATAATTGCCCAATGGATTGCTCTACAATTGCTTTTTACTGCTGTAATTCAGTCTGTGGTGCAACCCTAATTTACAGCCCACCTTGCAAAATCAGCATTGAAGACTAAAGTGTTATCTTTCTGATTGATCTGTCAATAGGGCTCATGACAGATATATGGGAGATTCCTTCCAGCATGGAAAAAAAAAAAAAAAGTGCCTTCAGAGCTCTCCAGTGACATTAGGTAGGCCTTATTCTTCTTCCTTATACCTGGACAGCTGGAACAAATAATCTTCTGGAGGTGTTTGTCTCTCTCCACTGACAGAGAGAGAGTTTGCATGATAAGCGTAACTTTTAATAGCTTAAAATTAGGCAAGATTTATTGATTTGACCAGCATTATTGTGCTGATTCTGCAGTGCAGGTAGAGAGACGCAGCAACTCTCCAAGGCAACATGCAACCTTTTACAAAAGAAATATCTTTTTCTCTTCAAATTGTCTCCATCCTCCTTCAGCATGCAGCTTTCAACTTCTGCTAGTGAGGTGAGTTTCTTCCCTACAAAGGTCTTCTCTGCACTTTACAGCCCACCAACAAAAATGATCAGGATCGCTGATGGATTAGGAGCCGATTCTTCTACTGTCTCTGCTGATAGTATTCATTGCCAGACCCTTATAACACTAAAGTAAGTTATATGCATGCTAAGATGTGAAATTTTAGGTCCCAGCAAACTGCAACACCAGAAATACCTCAGGGTGCCAATCATTGATACAGACTTATAGCTCTGCCAAGGCATTTCCTTTCATCAGTGTCCCCAATAAAGGATTTAAGCCACCTGTTTTAAATCCACTTACTTAACTTTGTAGTTTGGAGGACCATGACACTTAGATGCTGTCACAAATTTATTTCAAACTCTTGCTGAGGCAGTACTGGAACAACTGCGGAGTGAGCATTAGAGGTGGCATTACCATTAGCAACAGCTGAAGTGATGCCTGCCCACTGCCCGTGCCCCACACAACCAGAGGGGCAGGGGAGGCAGAAAGAGGGAGAACAGCTAAACCTGGCATCCTGCATTGCATAGATAGTAGCTGTCTCTAAGACAAGGATGACAGATTTCTACCTTTATGTCCATCTTGACAATAAATGATAAGGTTATACCTTTTTGTCAGAGGGCATGACTTTGCAAGATAGCAGATTCTTTCATATCCTGTGGTACCATTTGCACTATTCAGTTGATAAAGAAGTCTCATATTTGCATTTGTGCAGAAAAAAAAAATATTATTATGACTTACTTGCTCAGGTAGAGCTTTATAGATGCTGTCTTAAGTTAGTATCATTTGCTTATTGGCTGAAAAACACTATTGTGCAATGCAGTAAAAATCGTAGGTACCTCTTAAGGCATGTAAGCCTGGAGGGTAACTAGTGAGCAGGTATTGTTCTTGTACTTTACACAAGAGCAAATGCCATCCCATAGGAATTAGTTGATGTGCCTTGAATGTTCACAGCAGATGTTGTGAACTCTTTTTTCCTAACAATATTCTCTATATTTCAGTGAAAGAGCACAAATATTACATCTCTTTGGCTCAAAACACTAATGAACAAGCAACAGAAATACTCCTTATAATAATTCAGTATCCTTTCCTTGCTATTATAATTCTGATTTTAAATTAGAACCATAGTCAGGTGATGTAGTCCTTTGAGATTACAAATTTCAAGCAAAAATGAGTTATTGTTTCCTGTTGCCATTCTTAAAAATTACACTTTCTGGAGCAGCCCTATTGCAAAATATTGGGAAATACATGAACTGTTAGCCTTTATATTTGAATGAAAGTGCTAGGCTAATAATAAGTGGTGAAAAATCTGTATTTGTTCTGCCCATTTAAGAATCAAGATAGTTATATAGGGCATGATAGTACAAATGTGTTTACAAAGCAGGAAAGGCTTCAGAAACAAAGGAAGGAAAATATAACAACTCAGGTTGCAGCTGAGGTCTCGTTGAATAATCCACTCAAAAGCACATCAGAAAAACAATGATTTGGTTGATTTCAATGGTAAGAGGATGGGATATGGCCAGACAAAGGTCCAATGCAGAGCAGTAAACAAAGGGTCTAAGCTGAATGGAAAATCTGCCAAGTTTATAACAAACCTTGCTGATTTGCATGTGCTTTCTACTGTTATTAGAAACCTGCATTTGGAAATCTGATTGATCATAAGTACTTGCAGGAGTTGCATGACTGTAACATCCATGTTGTTGATCACATAAAGTATATCACATAAAAATTCTGTGATACTTCTCTACACTTGGCGTAGGTACACAGGCAGTTATGGCAATCCCCTGTCCAGCATCTCTGTGTTTTGTAGTCACCTTTCTCATTTTCAGCCTGGGTTCTACTACAGAGTGTAGCCCATTAAACTCAAAACAAGAAAACTGAGAAATACATGTATATGAAACATTGTTCTTCCTCTCTGATCTTTCTGTAATTCAGCTATTGTACTGTGACCATCACTACACTGCAGTACCTGCTTATCTTTAAATAAGTATATGCTTATTTTTAAGTACATGAGGAATCATATTCATGTCAGTGCATTCCCATGTCCTAACTTCCCTATGTTTATATTGCATTGTCCAAAAGGAGATTTAAGCCACAGAAAGAGAGAAGGACTTGAAGTTTTCTCTGTAATTTCACATCCACCCAGCATACTGGGAACATAAATGCCTCTCAAGCCCAGTGGTGAAAACAAAATCTATCTTCCTGACATGTTGGGCAATAGGATACTCACTGAGTCTTGCAGCAGGACATCTTTACTGCAAACAAGCTGTATTTACAGAACACAAGAGCTCACTTCTGAAAATCAGAAGAGAATACTGGATATCCAGAGTACTTCTCATACCTGAAGGGGACATGGTATGAGTTTACATACAACTTTTGAGATTTTTCTTTCAAGTAATTATGGACATGTTTCAGCAGTCTGAATGTCAAATCATTCTTTGCCTACATTTGGATCTATGGGTGTTTACCTAACAGGGATTGTTAACAGAATGGGTCAAAAACCCAAGGAAACACATCAAATCCATGTAACCTGAAGCTCAAGCAGTTTGGTAAGTACAGGGTTACGTATACACAAGTGGACAGGCAGAGTGCAATGATGGACAGAGTGGTTCGTGGTCTGAATGCAGCCACACCAGTCATTAGTATTGTGCCTGTGCAATTCCCTTCATCCCTTTGTTTTTTCCCTTAAAAAAAAAAAAAAAAAAAAAAGCATAAGTCAACAGAAATAGAAAATCCCTATTGGACAGTCCAAGAAACAAGGGGAACATCTCATGTAAACCTGAAAGAGGAGGGATAACTTTTCTTGCTTTTTGCAGAGGAAGGAAGGAGAGCTGTTCTTTTCTCCTGTCTCTCTTACCTTCACCTCTGAGGGTTACAACATGTTTACAGTACATAGTTTCTGTGAGGATCAGTTAGCTAATATTTGTACAATATTTTGTTCATGGAGATCACTATGTAAGTATTACGATTAAAATAAAAAGCTTACTGCAAATGTTACCCACAGCAAGTGGGAAAAACCAAAAAATTCAAGACGGGATGTGAGTCATCTGCCTATAATGATAGCCCTGTGAATTCTGCTGCTTTCAAATAGAAGCATCAGATATCAGATCAAGATTAATAATTGTAGCCCTGTTATGAGGAAGACAAAAATGCAGAGTGACTCGGGTGTAAAAGCGAAGAGGAAACAAGAGTCAGCACTGTCATAGATGTCTCCAGAATAATCCAAAGTCATTAAGACTTTGCAATCACTTTCCACCAAGCATAAACAATTCACAGAGTTAAAACAAATGCTACATAAACAAACAAATGTTGAGATTTTTTTAAGATATAATGATAGGTTGCTCACAAACACATTCAGGCTTTGCTAGAGGATACTGGCTGAGAATATAAAACATGTTGCCTATTTACATAAAGAGCCATTTTTAGTTTGAATTTTAAACCCATTCAAGTCAATGACATCTGCCAATTTTAGAAACAGTCCAGTCAGGCCTACCAAACAGAGAAGCAAGCATTGGCTTGCCTGGAATATCAAATAATAATCGAGAGCTCAAATATCCAAGCATTACTGTAGAATAACAATTTAATATGCATCTGCTGATCTCTTATATCTCAACACATACACTACAGGCAGAAAAGGTAAAGTACTGAAGTACTTTGACTTAACCAGCTTTCATTGAAGAAGCTAAGCTTGCATAAATTACATCCTGTTTGGCAGGGTAAATATAAAGCATGCATGAACTACTATCATGTATCATCTGTTGTATAAAGATCTGTTGCCCTCTGATAACCTGTTTTGCTACTTCTTCAGTGAGTATAGCAAAACTGTGTTTAATTTGGTGTAAAATCTGTCTTAAGCTTTTTTACCTCTGCTCAGATACTGTTATTTTTAAATAAATATAAAAATATTTTTATATACAATATAAATATGAAGGTGAGTTTTGGAGGAGTAGTGATTAGGTTTGCAAGCAGTAGTTACAACCTACAAGCTGTACAGGATATTGTAGTAGGTGCATCTTTATAGTTTACGACAGTGAAGGAAAGATAACCTTTGTGGGTCTTCACGGAAAACCTGGGACTGTCATTTAGTGTACCCACATCCCCACTATGAAGTCAAACACTGAAAATAAGAAAAAGAAATCAGTATTTAGATCACTGTCATTTTCTGCTCCTGCTTCAGGATAAACAGAGAACTGGAAGGAACTCTGCAACTTTTTCAATGTCGAGCAACTTGAGTGACTTGTGTTACTTCTACTCAACAATATAAACATTTTTTTTTTGAGTTTTTGAGTCTGTCTCACACTGTCTTAAAAAAACATACAAGAAATCTTGTAACTGCAGCTATTCAGGTTGCTCTCAGGTGCTTCGGTGCTCTCAGCTCTACTATGAGCACTTTAGATACCAAAAGTAGTTGGCAAGACAACACATACTTAAACCTGCGTTTTGTATTGTATCCTCTATGAAAGAGTTTCATTTCATATACTTTAGGCAATTCTTTAGCGTCAGGCAAGAAAAAAGTCTTCAAAGCATAATTTGTCTCTGTTCAGTGGTGATAGGTGGGGCCAGGAATGCAGCATAGACTGAACAAGAACATGAATTGAACAGGTACTGTTTGCAGTTTTGGGCACTACAGTATAAGAAGGACATAAAACTATTAGTGTCCAAACGAGGGCTATGAAGATGGTGAATGGTCTAGAAGACAAGACGTCTGAGGAGCAACTGAGGTGCCTTGGTTTGTTTAGCCCAGAGCAGAGGATGCTGAGGGGAGGCCTCATAGCAGCCTGCAGCTCCCTCACAAGGGGAGCAGAGGGGCAGGCGCTGAGCTCTGCTCTCTGGCAGCGACAGGACCCAAGGGAACGGCATGGAGCTGGGACAGGGGAGGGTCAGGCTGGGTGTTAAGGAAAAGGTTCTGCACCCAGAGGGTGGTCAGGCACTGGGACAGGCTCAGCAGGGTCATGGCACTAAGCCTTCTGGAGTTCAAGAAAGATTTGGACCATGCTCTCAGACATAGGGTCTGATTTTTGGGTGGTCCTGGGTGGATCCAGGAGTTAGACTCAATGATCCTTGTGGGTGCATTCCAAATCAGGATATTCTGTGATTCTGATTCTATGAGCAGGTGAGTCAGTTGACAGTAGTGTAATTAAAATTTCCTGATACAAAATTATCCAAATAGTTGTCTCTGTGTAGAAGTGAGTTAATATATTAAGACTATTGTCTTATCTAACCTGGTTAAGTACCATAAAGTAACACCCACACAACAAAAAACCTGAGGACAACATATGTATTCAGTGGACATGTAGAGAGTTCTTCCAGGAACCAAGAAATCCAGTACAGTGTTTTTCAGAAACATGTAGAGCGGCTGACCCAGCTTTATGTCACCAGGCAGCAACACAAGGCAGTTTTGAGGTTCTGGCATTGTACTGGCAGTGACCATTTCATGACACCCATTTCTGTGCAGCATTATGAGAAGGAAAGATAAACATGTGTATCTGCATACACACATCTGCAACAGATATATTTGCCCATTCTTATCACACTATTCTCATTTAAAATGCTCTCAGAATTCCAAAACAGTATATCTTTTTCCTTTACAGAATGGAGGAAAAAAGTAAATTGGACTCTTTCCGGTCATCTCACAAGTCAGATGGTAGATGCCATGTTTTTAACCCTTCAGTTACTTCTAGAAAATAATACTTTCAAAGTTTAGTTCTGTGGTATTTATCTAATACACAATGGAAAGAGTAAAGACCACTTTTCAGCTGGACAAAACATCAGCTGATTAGACATCTCAGTGCTGAGCTAAGCCCCAGATTTAGGTTTTAGCCTGCATTTCAAAACAAATATGCAAAATGTAGTCCTTTTATAGCAGTATTTTGATAAGTCTTCATTCTCCTAATCACTCACATTGTTAGAATGGCACTTAAAAGAAACTGAAGCTAGCAAGCTAATAGCAAAATCCATATAGGCCATTGAATCACCAACTTTATGAGTCACCAACAGTACTGCACACATTATCTAAAGGTAATGTTTGGCAAATTATTCTATTTTAACAGGGAAACATATGCTTCTGCATTGACTGACTAGGTGTTGTTTTAACTGTAAGACATCAGTCTAGTGCTTGCCCATTGCCTTCTTCCAGTTCAGACTATGCTAAATGAGCTAAACAAAGTTAGTAGGGGGCCCAGTGATCAGCCTCCAGTTCATGGACTGGTTATTTCTCGAAGAAATCCTGTCTCCAGTTATCTAATCCTATCTGCAGACATGGGTCTCCTGGCTTCCCTATTTACACCCAAAGCTGGGGAAGAAAATCTCTTGAAGTCAATTTGAGCGATAATTTTGGACAGACTCGGCTAAAAGTTCCATAGTTTTTAAACTAAGATTTTTGACTAGGTTGGATAATATATATATGTATATGTATATATATATATATTTATAAAATCTCACTACTTCAAAGTTGGGCTGTTTTAACTGTAAACTTTATTTTCAAAGAAAATGATAAGTGCTGGCATTCTGGAGACACAGATGCCAACTAAATGACTAAATCCTATAGAAAATGGGCAGAAGTTGGGTGTTTTGTGCCCCATATGACATTAAATATCTCCCACTAAGTCTTTCTATTAAGCAACCAACAAAATATCATGTTTTCAACTTATTTACCTGAGTCTTCTTACTAAATTTGTTGAAAATGTTGATCTTAGTATTGGACATTTTCATTTGTTTCTTCTTAAAATTATGGAAGGAAAAAAAAATCCACAAGAGCTTATCCACTGCTGATGGTTATTAACCTGAGGGAAAACTGAAGTGAAGTATACTTTCTGGACAGTAGTCAGCATCTATATTTTAGCTTACTTCTTGTTCAATTACCTGGTACACAGCTTGTGGGCAGCTGATTCACAGCCTCTTTGTCTTGTCATGAGTGAGCTATTCTGGGAGCTCCCTGTGAATGAGACCTATCCTTGCCCTGCCTTGACTGGTGCTGAGTGTCCCATCTGCCCTCAAAGGCAAGGGGCATTCAAAACATCTCATATTTTATACATTGATCCCTTCAAGTGTCAAAAGAAAAAAAAAAAAAAAAAACCACATACTTTGATCTGTAACCCGCCATAGCTTTCTTTCCATTTGTGTTACTTGATTACGCTCATGCCCTGGAGCACATGATAAATGAGACTGTTTATCTTCCTGCACATGGGATATTGATAACACTCTTAGTAATATTGCAGTGAGACTTTCTACTACAGTTATATTGTCCAGAAACAGAGAAGTTACTTCTGCTCTGCTTTACAGGTACATTGTACATCTGTTCAAAATGCACTTTTTACCCTTTGGAAATCCCTCTTTTCCTCAATAAATCAGCACAGTTCTGGACTACTTATTCATATTAGGGAGAGAGGGAAGGGAGGTTGGCCACCTTGATTTAATTTCCTCACTGAAGTGGAGCATATTTTGGTTAAGGGAACCACAAGGAGACGTTCTCTATAGGGACCCAATATCTGAAATTTAATTTCCTTCTTACTTGCCTATATGTTGTTGTTGGAATCAACAGATGGAACAGCTAACCAAGTGATGAAAAGACCTACCTGAAGGTGCTGTGACTGCAATTTTCATTTCAAAAATCCTGCTAATGTTTCATGGATTTTGTGACAAAGAATTGCAGAATTTATTATACAATACTTTTTTAAATAAAATGTATGAAGTGCTTTTGAGATGCAGGAGGTCAGCTACCTGTGCAAAGTAAATTGTACAGCAGGGTAGGAAAAGGAAAATCCCAGATTGGTGTATTTTATACTCATTTAATAACTGTTACTTAGTAGAAATTCAGAGCCAAAGTTCATACCAACACAGCTGGAACATTGGACTGGAGGGCCACAAGCTTTACAGGAGAGATAGGCTGCATCAAAAAGAATGTGACCAGCAGGGCAAGAGAGGTGATTGTCTCCTTCTATTCTGCTCTTGTGGGGGCCCACCTGGAGTACCACATCCAGGTTTGGGGCCCGCAGCTAAAGAAAGACATGGACCTGTTAGAACGAGTCCAGAGGAGGGTCAAAAAGATGATCAGAGGAATGGAGCACCTCTCCTATGAAGAAAGGCTGAGAGAGCTGGGGATGTTCAGCCTGGAGAAGAGAAGACTCCAGGGAGACATCATTGCAGCTTTTCAATACTTAAAGTGATCTTATAAAAAGGATGGAAAGGGACTCTTTATTTGGTTAGATAATGATAACACAAGGGGGAATGGTCTTAAACTAAAAGATAGATTTAGATTAGACATCAGGAAGAAAGTCTTCACTGTAAGGGTAATGAGACACTGGAACAGGTTGCCCAGAGGAGCTGTGGATGCCACAGTCCTGGAGGTGTTCAAGGCCAGGTTGGATGGGGTCTTGACCAACTTGATCTTGTGGATGGCATCCCTGCCTATAGCATGGGAGTTGGAACTAGGTGATCATTAGGATCCCTTCCAAGCCAAGCCATTCTGTGGTTCTGCGATTCTAGCTGTAATTAACCAGTGAGGCATTTTGACTTGTCAGTGAACAATGGATACAGATAACCCTATTTGCTTTTGATTGAGTTGGCAACATTATAAAGTTGTCTCTTGCCACATTTTCCTTCTCTCTCTTCCTTTACTCTCCCTGCGTGTTCAGCAAGTGTTATGCAATGAAGTTAATGGTGACATTAATAATAATAATAATGACAACCAAAAAAAAAAAAAGATGTATTCTAAGTCCACAAGAACTTCTCTCTATGGGGGGAGGCAGGCCTATCTCAATCCAGATAATTTTGTCCCCAGAGAACCATTAAACTTCACAGCAAGAAAGGTTCCATTTATGTACCAGGGTAGGGGACCAGGCTATATTCTGTAGGTACAACAGCTCTCTCTCTGCTCTGAGGTTCTGTGAAGTTATGCTTGACAATGATATATTTGGAGCTTTCATGTAAGCTTGAATGAAATAAAAGCAACCATAGCACTTGGTATTTTATATACGCACATGCACACAGGATTATTTATAATCAAGATGATTACTTCCAATTTGAGAGTATCTTGTTGTACAACATGATGCCATAAAATGTATATGATGCCTGGGTTGTAGGAACAGCTGGCACAGTTAGTGGAATAGAAATTTATTCTTTGAACCCTTAACAAAATAAAGCATGTAAAATTTTCAAAATTTTGAATTCAATGATCCTACTCTTGTGCTTCAGGACTAGCACTAATTTCAGTGCTGTGCTGAACTGGAGTCATAACGCTTATTGCCAAATCCCATTAGTCCCAATGGGGCCTAAGGAACACAGAAAATACCTTTCAGTAACTTAACAGAAGTTTGATACCACAGCTATAATAAAGAGTTTGCCCAAATTTACAACATTATTGATAATGCAGTTGAAACAAACAAACATACAAATAAAGCCCCACAAACCATAAAATACGCAACTACAAAAGCCAGTATATTAAGTCAAGCAGTAAATATGAAACTTGATTATTTATATAAAGTATTTAGAGACAGGAGATAACTCCTGGATAACCGTTTCAACACTTATAAAGATTGGTAAATTGGAGCAAAGAAAAGAACACAGAGCTTTAACAAGTCTTCCCTCCTGATAGCTGGATTATACAAAAAGAAATTCATTATCTTGTTGCTCTCTCATAAGCATTATGACTCTCTTTTCTTCTAGCTGTGAAAGTAAATGTAAAAGCAACTCTCAAACAGAGTTTCCCTTAAGGCTCCTAAAATAAAAACAATACTCAGGACAGATGTCAAATACATCCTCAGCTTTTATGTTTATCCATTTTTCTAGTGATGTGCATAGTAGAGGCACATATCAGAAAATTAACTGTACAATATTTCCTTTCATATTACAAGCAAGTGCAGTAAACTGATGTAAAACATGCAGCTGAATCTCACTAATTTACACGAGTGGCTGGCAGATGAATTGTGAATTACCACAGATTGCAAATTAATGAATAATAAAATAAAGACAAGCAGCGAGCAAGCATAAAGCTTCACATATTATACTTCATTCATTAATACTGATAGCTACCCTTAAGTTCTCTTATTTATAATAATTCAGAGTATTGTCCTGCTAAGTGAAGTGTATTAGATTTTGTACCAAATCCCACAGTCCAAATCCAAGATTTCACGGCAACATGTCACTTATATGTTTTACAAAGGTATAACAGAGACTACTAGATTCTTTCTGAGCATAATAAAATGTGCAGATTTTTTTTCTACCTGAGTTCTGAGTAATATGAAAACCAATTGCTCCAAGTCATCTCCTGAATAAGGTTGTCCTTGCAAACTTGAACAGGTGAGCCCAGCTGGTAAATATGGTAAGAGTTACTGCAATTTATAAAAATGAAATCCTAGTCTAACAAATTTAAGCAGACCTAACATCCATATACTTGAAACAGCATATTTTGGACATATGCTCTGCTACTGATGATTTTAAGGTTTTGAGATTTTATTTTTTAATAACACACTGAAAAATCTGGTTTCTGTCTGAGGTTTTTACATTGCCCCCACTGCACAGAAACTAAAGGTCTTACTATTACTTTCCTAAGTATTCATTTTTCAATCTCTCCACCTATCACCTCATAAACTGCATGCTCTGCCTCTTGCGAGTCTGACCTGCCTTTCAGCATTATTAAAAATACTCTAGATTTAAACTGAATCTCTGGAAGACACTAGGTTCAAGTTCACATTCATAAAATAGAGCTTCCATATATGATCAAAAATATTAAAGAAAAAAGATTTGCCTGGGTTTTGCAATCTCATCGTTAAGGCAAAAAAACACCTGTTGCATCTTAGCACTTTCCACAGTGAGCAAGTGTGGAAAATGTCTATACAAAGGCACTCACATACTTACTTTGAGAATGATATAATATAGATGCAAAATGCTTATCTTGCTAAGCAAATGTTGCATTAAAGGAGTTTTGCTAAGTATTTCTACAGGACTACTGTTTCACCCAACTTATTAGTTTATTTAAACTGCAGTCCTTTTTATTGCTATGTTATTCCTTCTCCTTAACTGTTAAAACAGGATATAATAACCACCATGTTTTATTGTTTGTGAAGCTTGCAGGGGGTGGAATTTTGTTTTGATCTGTTTTGTTTTGATGTATTTTTTTGTTGTGTTTAGTTGTTTTGTTTTGATTTGATTTGATTTGTTTTTTTTTTGTTTGTTTTTAATTTTTTTTTTTGGGGGGGGGGTTGTTTTTTATGACTTTTTATAAGACCTAATTTGCTTTCTTCATTCAGAGCTTGTCTTGCCATTTGTGGAACTATAGATAGATCAGATCCATGGTTTATCCAGAAGTCCATTATTACAATGGAAACTATATGAGAAGCAACTAGCCTAGACCAAAGTTCCATAGTTTACAAAGCCTGTTTTCTGGCAAGTGATTCCTTTTCAGATTGTGTCCTGGTACATCCCATCCCCAGGTATTTTGTAGAAGGATGGGACTTAAAGGCAGTACTAGTTGCTGTGAGAACACTTCTGCCTGAGAGAATAAGAAATTCTCAAGAACAGTCCCTGTGTCTGGGACTACAAATTTAATGCCTTTGCTAAAGCAGGAAAATTGGCAAATAAAAATTATCAATGTGCATGAGGTACTTAACAGGCAATGAACAGGGTTGGTGGAGTTTAAACAGGAAAGGATATGTCTAGGACATCATTCATCTTGTCCTAGGGTTAACATCTCAAATAGATTGAAAACAGCAGTATCCATTCCTGAAAATATGCAGCTGTCTTCACTGACTACAGAAAGTCCCAGGTGAGTAGTACAGATGCAGATGTCTATATTGGATTTGTTTAAAGTTAGGTAAGGGAAATTCCACCCTGAGGGTTTACATGACTTTTAGATAAAATTACTGAATAAACTCTCTAAGAAGAAATTGCAAAACCAAAGAAAGAAACAATTGTCATTCAGAGTTCTAACAGCTATAATTCTTTGGAAAAGTTCCAGGAATCTTTTCTATTATCATGATCTAAACGATCATATAAAAATGTGGTTCTTCTCATATTTACCTGTTGTTCAGGGATTGCATGCATCGTTTTCCCACACCCTTCCTTCACTTTCCAGGCACAGCAATAACCTCTCAAACATCTCTCTGCAACAAGCATTACTTTCCATCATGGAGTTCACTGTTCTCTTTCTCTTCAGCCAAGGTGCTCCCTTACTCTCCAAGACAATCCCTTCTCCACTCTCCAAACTCTTATTCACTGAGCTGCCTCTTTTTTTTTTCTTTCTTTTTATTTTCTCTGTCCCATATCAGTCTGTGCTTGTCCTTCTGCTTTTTCTCTTGTGTTTCTGTAACAATTTGGAGCTATATTTTACAAGATAGTCTTTGACTACTTCGGAGTTTTCTGAATTTCAAACTTCTCTGGCACTATATCATGCCTCACAACATTTTAAAACCAAACCAACTAACTGATATCCCTGGTTAGCTAGTTTCTGCTCCCTTCTGTGCAACTGCTGTCTAAATACAACAGGATAAACCAGCATCTAACCACAGACTTAAGAAGTCTGAGGAACAGATTACTTGGTACCTGACATTTTGGTCTACTTGGTCAGTTTGAAGAGACAAGGCACTCTCTTAAAAGAAGAGGCCTTATCTCCACTCTTTCAGATGTTATAGGTCATACTGCCGTTATTTTTAACAGCTTCACCTAGCAAACTCCAAAATATATATTTCAAAATTTATTGAATTTTTCATTAAACCAAAAAATGTACACTGTGATTGAATATGAAATGGGCTCTAAAACTGATATTATGATGAATTTTTCTTCTTTCCTTAGGTCTTGGTATTTGTGGGTCCCAATCATTTGAATATAAAGCTAATGAAATCCCCAGCTGGAGACAAACAGGAGTCTTTTCATGTCAGCTCCACTGTAAATATTAGACATTTGCTGATGCTTAATAGTCCAAACCCTGAGTCAGCTATCAAAACTCCACAGCTCATAAGGGATCAGGCTGTGCTTAATATCTCAGCATTCATATCTGAATTGACTTACAGCTCACATTAAGTAAATATATTCTTAGCTCTACCCATCAAACTCTGTTAAGAGGCATAGAAGTAATGATGAAACCTGTGCAGTAACTTTAGCTTTGTTCTTCATCTGACTTATTTACTGTTGTAAGCTAAAGTAATTTTCTGAAAGACTGAGTGAAAAATCATCTCTTAAAAATTCAAGGCAAGATGCATGCAGCATGGAAGGAAAATGTAAAGGGATGAAATGAGTCAGGGTACCATAGTGAAAATCTTTTGCTGTTGTGCCAGCAATGTATAACATTGTTCCCAGACCAATGGAGACTCTAAATTAATGTTTGTTCTTCAAATGATACTATGAAGTAAGTTGGCAGTTTTGGTTCAACTGTCAAATATAAAGGACTCCATATCACCCAGGTCATCACACTGTCTAAGACTGGCAGCCAGATTTACCTTAAGTCAGCAAGAGGGGAAAAGGTAGAAATATAGGTCATGAATGACTTAACCCTGCAGACAAAAGTGGTCCCTCAATGTGACAACTGCTGGGGAAGCTGGAGAGGTTGGGGTTTTGCTCTCTTTTATGTTCCCTGAAGAATGAAACAAAACAAAACAATAAACAAAAAAGCAACAAAATACACAAACACATTAAAATAAATAAATAAAGAAAGAACTGTGAGGATATAGGTATGGGGCTTTTCTATCCAAAACAAGTTCAAAATTATGATGTTCTTAGCTGAAGCTGAAAGACAGACAAGAATTTCCATATCAACCCTTCATTTACACATTCGTATCAAACTTGAGGAGAAAAAAAAAAAAAAGAAAGAAAGAAAAAAAAATCAAGAAGAAGTCTGTATCCAAGATAATGAATTCTATCATACATCTTTAATTTAGATTTGGGGAGATAAAGTTTAAAAAATATATCATCTTCAATTATTCTGCAGGCAATATAGACACATAGAAATTCTACACCCACATAACTCATTTGTGAGGCCAGCAATATTTATGACTATAAAACCTTAGCAGAATTTATAAAAACATACACTTTTCTGAGCGAAACTTCACAACTATTTTTATTTTCTGATAATTTTGCTGCAACAGCAAAAAAAAAAAAAAAAAAAAAAACCATTCTGTGAGCCAAGTTCTCAGCTTTTGAAACTTAAGTCAGTGGCCATAAGTGAGTTTAAATGACCAAAGCACGTGGTTGAGAGAGTTAACCCCTTCAAATCAAGAGCAGCTCCATAATTGTGAGATATAGCCAGGTAAAGTCTACTAAAATGACACCTCTGTTTTCAGAAATATTAGACTTTTTCTTACTGAAGAGAAAGTTGCCCTTTCCAGGTCAAGTCATTTATAGTATTAAGAACAAATACTTTTTCTATTGCTGCCTTAGTACCTTCTGTGTACCTGTTAAAGCAGGTAAAATCTACCGCTGTACTATGAAAAGGCCCTAGTTAGGCTTTCACACTTCTTAGGGAAAATAAATAAATAAATAAATTTTAACAAGTCGTTAATCCAAAGACTTTATTTCTTGGTAGAAACATTCTATGTTTATTTTTAAGAAAGCTCTCAATTTTCTGCAGTCCCTGTCAAATGAAGAAAAATTAACATACATTCTCATTTTCCTAGTCGTATTTAATGATACATTGAGATTTTCTTAAAAAGGGTGGCTATAACTCTCAGGATATTTGTAGATCCACTGCTCCCTGCTCATTGGTTCTCTGTCCTCTGAAAGAATTGTAGAAGTATGGTATTTTCAGATTTTAATACAGAAGAACCAAAACCAACACTTCTTCTACTTTGGAATCCGTAGTGCAGTTGTCATTTACTCTGCTTCAAAGAAGATGTCCTCCATTTGAGGATACAACTTAGATCTGTAGGAAAAGGACCAACTATAGAAGGAAAAGATGATCTGTTGTAAGCAACCCTTGTAGACAACTCCAAATAAACAACATCAGTTAGTCTGACAGAATCCTGAACAGAGGATGCAATGAAGACAGAAACAGACTATTTTCTAAACTGATGCACACAATTCCAGATTCTTTCAGTGAGGCAATCAGTACCCTCACAAATGAAAATGCTCAAACAAATATTAATGAGTACACCATGAGTCCTTCTACAAAATATTTAGAGCTGTGTTATTTATCACTGCACGAAGTCCCTGCATGGTGAAGATCTAATTCATAAAAACTAACTTTTCTAAGTTTAAGACGAGGAAATTGCCTTAAGTTGCACCCAAAGAGGTTTAGGTTAGATATTAGGAAAAAAATGTTCACTAAATGGGTTGTGAAGTATTGGAATAGGCTGTCCAGGGAAGTAGTTGAGTTACCATCCCTGTAGGTCTTCAAAAAACCTGTAGATGTAGAGCTTAGTGACATGGTTTAATGGTGGACTTGGCAGTGCTGGGTTGAAGGTTGGAGTAGATGATCTTGGAAGTCTTTTCCAACCTAAATGATTCTATTATTCTATGCTGCACTTTAGCCTAATCAACTGTAAACACAAGTGTTAAAGTTATTAATATAGATAGATGAAATATAGTCGGCATTACTGGTTTGAATAACTGTGGAAACTGGAGTGCAGGACTTCCTATTGTATTTCTCTGGAAGTAAGCTTATACAGACATACTCGCATACATGGAAAGAAAATAAATAGATAGATGATAGATAGATAGATAGACAGATAGATAGAAAGATGAAGAACGTCTGCTAATGTGTTGGTCGTCCAGCTTCTTTGCTAACATTAGGTTTATATATTTATAGGTTTATTTAAATTTATATATTTATATTTCCCCAGTTACAAGTATATGCACACTGCCAGAGTGACAGGCAATATGCTTAGAATGGTTTGTGTAATGATGCTGTTGAAGATGCTACTGAGCAATAATCATTGTGCTTTGGTTGAATTTCAGACAGTATTTGATGATGAAAAACACCTGATGGATGTGACAAAAACTGACATACGTGGTTTTTTAGAATAAAATATTTCTTTTTTCTGCTACTTATCAGAAAAACACATAAATGAGAATTAAGCGTAGAGCTGTTCATAACCATCCAATATTTTCCTGTCCAAAACTCCGATTAGTTAAAGCAAGTCCTTTACAAATACAGGTTTACAGATTCCAGGAAAAATTATTTTTAGAATAACAACAGAAAAGTCTCACAAGGCATGCTCTAGAATTTAAAGAACAAGATAACAAGTGTACCCAGCATACAGTGTATGAGTGTCTCTGTACAATACAATACTCTGTATTGTTTATTTGATTACCGAAGGATACGCACAACACTGCAAATCACAGTACCATAGTACCACAGTATCATAAATGTCATGAAGCCCAAGATGTCTTGATGAATACCTTCAAAAATTCCTTTCTAACTATGAACTTTGGACTTTTTCAATTCTGCATAAAATAATGCTGTGAATATTTAACATAGTGTCACGTGTCAGGGATCATACTCAGTAGGTACATCATTAAAATGAATGGATTAAAATGGAAACGACAAAACGAGTGGGAGGAAGGGATGGAAGCCAGGTAGGAGGGTAGGAAGCTAGCTTTCAGGAATGATCTCAAAATATTCTTTGTTTTGGTCAATCTTTTATGGTTTAAATGAGTAATGAATTACATTCCTGAGAGATGTGAATAAAGTAAAATCCATGGTGATATTTTTATAGGCATACTGAAAAGAATTATTAGTTTACATTCTAATCTTTAGTAAGTATTTTAGTAATACAATCTAATGAATAACAGAAACGGCTGTGTTTTCACACCATAATTGCATTACATGTCATTCACCCCGTTGTCTCCTTACGAGATGGCGTACTGTTAGAATTTAGTGGATATATAAATGATGGATTTGAACTGAAATAAAATCAACCTTAACTTGTGAAATGCACTTTACATTCCACTGCTGGTTTCAGGACAAAACTCTGAAATGTAAAAGCTGGAAAAGCAGCAGAGGGAAATCACCAAGAAATATTATAAAGCCATACAAATGAATCACTAAGATTCATGCGCTCCATATTCTATACTTTTTCTGCACGCTCAGCTCTCATTGATATAGTAAGAGTGGGAGAAATAAAATTACTATTTATGAAATTTGTGGAGGACACAAGGAGTGTTAAATACTGTTGAGGACTGATCAGTTACATAAAGCAATCTGAATTGCTTGTTAAGCTGAACCTGTTCAAGTATCATATATGTAAAGAATAGAAAAAGCAAAGTTGTAGAAGCAAAATTTGTGGTGTTCAGCCAGAAAAACTTGTAAGACCTTAAGAATAGCCACTGGTGTTTTAACTGGCAGAGCTTCTCAAACGGTCTCAAAGTCAGAGGATTCACACAAGCCAAAAATTCACACATCAGCACTGAACGGGGTGGAAGGGGGGGCTGGGGAGGGGATAAAGTTAACATGATGTTTGTGTTGCCACAGAGAGAAGTAGCAACAAGATGATCTTACAATGACATTGGTAAGAGTCACATGAGTTTGTTATTACTAGCTCTGTTGTCCACATTGCAGAAATTATAAATGAAAAACAGGGGAGAACTATGGGAAGAATAAATATTCCCAGTAGCTGTTGAAGGCACTATGCAGATTGAAAAACAGAAATTTGACCAAACATGGTAGTTAATGAATAAGATAACAAACTGACCCAAGTACTCTTTCTAAATATCTTGAAGTTGAGAAAATGACAGATAATAAAGCATTATATCCTTTATCCAGTCTAGTGAAAACGGGTTTCGTGAATGTTGAATAAATAAATTCACACCAGATATAACACTATTATTTTTGGCAGAATTAATTAACCTTGTTTGAAAAATGTCATGATGCCTTCTACTCACAAGGAGATATTTTTTTTCTATTATTATTTGGAACATACTCTTTAATTGAACACTTAAGACTTACGCAAAAATATTTGATAAAAGTTATGAAAGAAGTAATATTAATTTTGGGGTGATATTTCTGAACCTTAAAATCTCAACATGGTATTCATGGACCAAAGTTATTTTATGTAATCTCATATATAGACAAAAATCAAGGCAGAGATGCTGCCTTTTAAGTAAATGAACTATGTCATCTTTTGTCCCACTATAACAGCATAGATAAAATTTATGTTTTTTTCCTATTTTCTGATATTTTATATTTAAAATCCATTTATAAGTGAAAAAATAGACAAGACAATGTTTATATCTTTTTCTCCCTTAGTTATTATTTATACAGTCATCTCCAGTGCAATCAATTTAATCTTAAGTACAAATGGTATCTACCACTAAAGCTACAGTATTAACCGTAATTAGGGTTTCCAGTGGGATACAGACCTTTATTTCCCTTAATTTCTCAACTACAGAAAAGGACTGGAGGACTTGGCTGTTAATCCTGGAAAAATGAAAGCCATAAAAAAATGTGATTCATCTCACAAATAGACCTATAAAACCACTATTAGGCTTTTATCAATAGGAACAACTTAGTGTGGGTTGTACATGTGCAAATGAGCACAAAATCACAGCTGGTATTTCTAATTCTGTCCAACCCAAGTGATATATAATCTCAGAAGTATCTGAGATAATTGTACAAACTAAATCAAACCCAAAAACTGAATTCCCAAGTGGAAAAAATCTGTAATGTGTCATATATAACTATTGAACCATTTACTTTCCATTTGCATACTCTACTTTTTCTTGTCACATATTATAATTATGAATATAATAACCAAACACGTGTTTACACCTCTCCCATCCACCACTCCAAACAAAACCTGCTGAGACAGTACACAAGCTTGTTGCTCTAGCATCCTATCCAGAGGGATCATAATAAGCCAGCTTGCAACTTCAGTAGGCTTT
The DNA here is from genome assembly GCF_040182565.1 of Anser cygnoides. NCBI lineage: Eukaryota > Metazoa > Chordata > Aves > Anseriformes > Anatidae > Anser > Anser cygnoides. The sequence goes on along the minus strand of NC_089873.1, from coordinate 115,522,501 downwards.
AAAACAGGAAATTATGCTGAACTACAAATAACCTTGTCTAAAAGTATTTTGTGTGAGCAGAGTGGATACCACACAAGAAATTGCATTACATGAGAATTTTGAATAAATTCTCTTTCTTTCACTGTTTTACCCCTATATGAAGAAAAGCATCACTTTTCTCACATATTACAGTTCAAGACTGACCCTGTTCAAATAGCGTGCAGTGGTTATAATTACAGCTTTAAGTCTAGACAGGAGATAGCCTTGTTACGGTGAGTGTAATTCACACAAATTTTGACAACAGTGGAAATGAGAAAACCTCTCTTCTAATGTAACAACCCATATTGCAGCATTTCATCTTTCCACAATGCAGAATGTAGAGGCTTTTCAGGACAAGAGGGACTTGGAGACTTCAATAAAGCCTCATCCACACGGTAAGAGGAATTCAAATCTGTGGGGATAGAAGGGAAAGGGTAAAACATTGTAGCAGTGTGTACCAATTCAATTGCTAGAGCTCTGTTTATATTAAATGCAATCCTGTGAGCAATTGACTCATGAGTAGCTCTCATGTTATATGCAAAAAGTAATTAACAGAAAAAGCAGGCTGTGCATAAATTCTTCCTCAATTCAAGTTGTGAAAATTGCAAGCTCAATGCTGAGTAGAGTTAATACAGTTTATTTTGTTTGAAATCATCATTCAGGTTATATCTTTAAAACTATTTTGTTTGTCTGATTGCTTTTAATCATATATCAAGCAACTTGTTCTATGAAGTTATACATCAGAGTTTGGGGCACAGATTCTATAAATACCTTCAAAATTCTCATACCAACTGTGATATCTGTCTGATATGTGTTTTACAAGTACCACTGCATATTATACACATATATTTAAGTACATTTTAATGCATTAAAAACAAATGCATTATTTCGTCTTGTTTTCTCCTATTCTGAAGATGTACAAACACAGAGTGAACTGAAGGATGACTTCCAGGAGACTCACTCCAGTCACTGCTTAATTGCTATTAGTTATAGTCAGGGCACTGTTCTGCCCTAGGGTATTCAGACAGGTCTCCTTCCAAAAGCATTAGGAGTCACCAAGCAGGGGAACTGGCTATAGGACTTTATTTATAACTGAAATTGAGAACTGAAACTGTTCCATGGGATAGAGTGCTTACATTTTTCTCTCCATGTGTGTTCCACTAGGCAGGGAGAAGTCTCTTGTTTAGCACCTCTAAATAAAGATGCTGAATAAGTGACAGTTTATTTATGAAATATTGTATCATTTGGTATAACTGCAGCTGGCACAAAAATCCGTTAAACATATGTGATTGTTTGCAAACTTGTCCAGTGAAGGTGAAAAGAGTAATATGTTTCTTCTTTAACCTTTTTCACCTGAAAACGTCAGTTGTAAATCACAAAGTTTTACAAGTCATATTTAAAAAGAAATCTGCATAAAATATGCATAGATAATATGCATTATATGATAGCATTCACATAATCACTTGTCACAGTACTGCCTGTTTTGTAAGTGGGAGTTGTTCATACAAGTGTGTGAGGTGCATTTCCATAAAGCAGCACGGCCCCACCCCTGTGGCTACATAAGGGTGGCTCTAGGGCTAATCTGTTAAGCAAATTGGTAAACCACAAATACACCACTTACTTTAAAAATTGCATTCAGGGACAAATTAAGTGTAAAGCACTTGCCTGAGAGGCAAACTCCAACCCTGTCCATTGCTGACGCAGGGCACCCAGACATGCTCTTGCCTGCAGAGCAGGTAAGCTCCACCATGCTTTGCTTAACCCTGCTACCTGCAGTATATCACACCTGCTCTCCCAACTTTGTCACATGCAAGCCTGACACAGGGCAAATGAGAGAGCTGGTGTCCTTCCTGTGTGACTGCTAGGATCACCAGCTGGCAGAGCAGATGGGATCTGTCAACAGTTTGAACCTATGTAGACTACCTGCCTGACAAAGATGTGTCTGGGGGGTTTATCTGCCATCTGAGCATAAAGCCGTGCTTTGGTCTGCAGCATTGTGTACGGAGACATTTTGTGACTGAGCAATTCCTTTGTAAAAGGTATGATTTTCCGATGGTCATATATAAAATGAGAGACAGAGCTGGAAAGAGAATTCAGGAGTTCCAGACCAAAGTATCTTAATTTATAACTAACAGAGACAGAAAGATACAAGGGGAGGATGAGAGTGCCTCTGTCAGCCTTCAGGGAAAGTCTTACTGACAAAGAGTAGTATTTCACAATTTAGCATAAGCAAGTTTGATTTCTAAATGAGCAGGCATTCAGAAATGATTACCTAAGACACCCTCCATATTTACATGTCTTCTGTCCCCATGTTCCCAGCAGTTCAGCACATCATTAGAGTACTGCCAATTTTAATGGTTGTTTACCAGAAAATGGTACAGTGGGAAGATGGTTGTGTTGGGTAAACTGCTGTCATTCTCTCACAGGGCTGACATGGAGTCACAAGCACAGAAGGTGCACAAGATCAGGATGTCTTCCTCCATTTCTCTTACAAGTCAGTACTTCATTTCTAACAATATTTGGACACCTCAAGGCTCAGCAATAAGTTTGAAATAGGAAAGAGCCAGCACTTACAGGGTGAATCCATGGGGTAAAAAAATAAAAAAAAAAAAAAAAAAAAAAAAAATTAAAAATGTCTTCCATTGAAATAAAAATGATGCTGCAAATTACAGCAGCACTATACCAGAGTTAGGAGAATTGAAGCTGGTATCTAACCTGCCAAGTTTCATAGAGAATCAAAGATCTAAGTACTTACACAAACAGGAACTTTACACATCTATACATTAGTGTGCAAGTTCATGCTCCCCCTCCTCCTTTTTTAACCATGAACACAGACATAAAGTATGGGTGAACTTCTGAACCTATTTTACTGCAGAGCGCAACATGACTGTTAGGTAAGAGGGAAAAAATCTTACGGACAGTCAAGACCCGGTGGTCTGAGAAACCTCCCCCATCAACAAGCAAGAGAGCACTTCAGAGATACTACATAAATCTTCTGAGAAACAGATAAGAAAATGAGCAAGGTCATAAATCCTTAATATTTAACTCCTCTCAACCCCACAGAAGAAACACTTTTTCAAAGAGGCAACCAGTAAAATCAATCAATATAAGCCATAAACAGATGATCGTGTAGGGAGTGAGGGGAAATTCTGACAGTTGAGAGAAAATTAAAAAAAAAAAAGAGAAAGCTAAGAACTGCAATGTCCTGCTGATCTGCTCAGACAGGAGAGATAATATCTTGGAACAGGTGACACAGTTTTGTATCCCAAGTAATTAGGAGATTCAATATGTATCTATCAATAAATGTGGGTTGAAAAAACACTCTCTAAGTTGACAATCTTTTTTTTTCCTGCTGAGCGCAAACAGAATTGGCTTATGTGATACAAATGACACCACAGAGCATTTCATGCAATTATAGCCAAACACTCCCTAATTAGTATCAGCTATTAACCTTCAGTCAGTGGATCACTGAGGTCAAGACTGGGGATTTATAATCCAGCCAATTTACACCTATCTCCCTGCAGAGTCAGGACTGCAGAGTGGCCTCTCAGCAAAAGCATTTCCTATGCAAGCACAGAACCTTTTGCAAAGTCATTAGGCCCAATTAAAATTTGATGCAAATTGTACAGTTGGCCTGTCCACAAACCAAGGTAGATTTCCTAGTTAGCTGGAGGTAAACTAAGGCTGGCTGAAAATGTTCCAATCAATACTGTTTTTCTGCAGGAAATATGTTTTTTTGATAAATAAAATTTCATGAAAACTATCTGCTGTATACAGAAAAGAATTTGCTTTTGTCAAAAGCTAACTACCACAGATGTTTTGATTCATTTTAAAATGTTGTCATGAAAAATCACTCATTCTGATATGCCTGTGCCCCTGTTCCAGACTGTGAGCTGGGCCAGTGGAGTCTCCCAGGCTGTGCCACAGACCTAGGATGCACATCAAGGACTCAGTAAAAAACTATGGTGCACAAAAGAATGATTGTTGCAGTCTATTAGCCCACCCACAGAATGGTGGTGACAGGAGACATCTAAACTGTAACATCTACTATGTACAAATACATCTGTTTTCAGCCAAAGTTTTTACACAGAACAAATATCATCTCAAAAAATCTTATGAATGAGTAAAGCAACATGGGCAAAGACACAAGACATGCTGTTTAGGCAGAAGAGTGCAAAATTGCCTCTCAAAAACATCAGTAATCTCAAAGGACTTGATCCAAACTTATTAAGTTAATGAGACTCTTTCTATTAGCACCAACTGGCTTTCTATTTGATCCCACGCAGCAAGATGGAAATTTTATTCCTTTTAAAAGAGCATTTCAAGTGAAAGGGCCTTTATACTCTTACATAACAGAAGTCGTACTTCTGCTATTTAACCAGAAATCCTGAGAGTCGAGCTCAGTGTAGTGTGTTTCACTCCATGCAAAATTTCGTAAACATTTTGATGGATAGAAGGGAGCCCAGAAGCCACAAAAACTGTAGAGCTTACTTTGCTTGAAAATGAAATATTTGCTTTTCAGTGTTGGAGTTGCAGTAGACCCAATGTAATTTAGACTCTGGCAGATCAGGATGAATACACGAAAATACTGGCAGCTTAAACTGCAAAGTGCTAGAGAAGCCTAGAATGCCCAGGCTACTGCCCACTATTTGGCAGGGCTACGAAAGGACTGCAAACTTATAGCTATCCTATTTCCTTTTTTCTTTTTTTTTCTTTTTCTTTTTTTTTAAAAGACATTTATATTGACCCCACTCTGAAATGTCAGAATGCTGGAAAGCAGAACAAAGCTGGGAAGACACACTGGCTAACGTCCAAGAAAGGGCAGCCAACATAGGCAGAGAAGTTAGAGAGAAAAGCAGAAAGAAGATATTACCAAAGGAAAAAAAAAAAAAAAGAAAAAAAAATAACAACAACAACCAGCCACCAGCTACCCTGGCAGTCTCTGCTTGCCACTCAAGGAGTCCTGACTGGACTTTTACATGAGTGAGTACTTGAGAAATAGACCCATGGACACCCAGAGGCAAAGCCCTTTCTGCTGTGTGTCTTGCTGGATGGGAGAACAGAAGTCTGCACTAGAAACAGGCAGATGAAGCTACGTACAACAGGAGCTTCCCCATACGGGTCATAGCACTGAAAACAGCCCACACGTGGCTTCACAAACCTAGTTAGATACTGCACAGGGAAACAAGAAGATATTTCCGTGTATAAGTTCCTTGCAGCCTTTGGCTCCTATCCAGAGGCTACCAGCAAGGTTGCCAGCAACTGCCAAGCGTAGCAATGGTGTCATCAAGTAAACACCTGTCCGCGGGACCACAGCTATACAGCTCACTCAAAAAGGCCGCCAAACAACAGATGGTAGAGACTTTTGATCACTACTAACACGGATGGGATTTGAACCAGTGAGTTAGAAGTAAAAATATCTCCAGCTCATTTCTTATTCTCTTCAGCTATTTTTCCCCCTGCTAGCATTATATATTATGTATTACCTTACATTAAGTCCTGGGGAAGGACTTGATTAAAAAAAAAAAAAAACATCCTTCTCCTTGCTGTGTAATACAAAATAGAAATGGCAAACTTGGATGCCTACTGTTTACATTTTACAGTAAGAGGGCAATTTCACACTGCCTACTACTGATGCTGCAATATTTCCAGACCCACTTTTTTGTTGTTTGTTTTAACTCAGTTCATGCCAGAATTAAAATTAGAAGACTCATCAAAAATGCCATGTCTTCTCCATTAGAAGGGGTTTGTATCAGTCCTCTGCCTGTTTTTTTGTTGTGTTGTAACATTGATTTACTTGCAGAACCAGGTCAGCTCTGTGGATGGCCTAGATAAAACAGCGGGGATTCATCCCTTACCCAGTCCCTGTTGCCTGTCAGACAGCCTGCGACTGTGCCCCTGCCCATGTGACTGTCTCCACACGCGGTTGCAGCTCTGGCCCTACAAACCCAACCATTTCCTGCAGAAGCCTTCAAGATAAGGAATCTCTTTGTACCTAAAAACATCCAGCCTGCACTCACCTAGACTTCCTTTGCCATCTGCAGAAAGTCAATGAATCAAAATCGAAGCAGAAAGCTAAAAGTTAAAAGCATCTGAGCTGATTGCTGAAAGCATACGTCGTACGGCAGGCGTGCTGCAGAGATGTGTGGGTGGCCGGCTGCTTGTCTGGCTGCCTGCCCGCCGCTCCTCACATGCTGGCGGTACACCTCCAGGAATCTGCCCTGCAAGGATCAGCTTCAATGGCACAGACTGCACACTCTTCAGGAGATGTGCACAGACTCCTGGGTTTGGGGAGCTTTTGGGTCTGTGGTTATTTAGGCTTCTGTTTATGAGCCTGTTGTGTAATAAAAAATGTGCTAGGGGAAAGCGTAGCTTTTCCATATCTCAGATGTTATTACTTTGACAGAAATTAAATTATAAGCCTTTATCACCACTTAGGAGTGGAAAGCGCTGAAGGCTACAAACCTCCTGGGTGAACTCCTAACCCTATGGAAAGCAAGGGCAAAATTACTATTGGCATTAATAAAACCAAGTCCTCATTCAATATAGGGGGTGGGGGTGCATTTTCACAAAGAGTCAGGATTACTTATTAACTGACATGCAGAGACTGCGGCACAGACTGCCCACGGTCTCATCAAAGCTTATGGAAATATTCCTAAGATTCTCACTTCCATTGAAACTGCATGTACAAGCTTAATAAGAATCTCCTAAACCCAATATGTGTTTTGGTTTAGATATAACTTATTTTCAATAGAGCATGCTTAAGCAATTACATGTTTTTTGTTGTTTTCTAAGGTTAATATCCATTTGGGAAAATGAAAGTAGGAGTGCATTATTCTGTGTTTTATTAAACCACATTAGTTACCAAGCTTTAAGTGGCCTTCTCAGTAGGAAATAAATCTCACCACACTGGCTAGTAAGTTTAGACTACAGATACTGTACAAAATCAAACTGTCTGTGAATGCCTTATTTCTAATACTGCATTTCTTTTATTATGTATCTGCAATACCTGTCTTTCCTAGAGGCAAGATGTAAGAAATGTTTTGTTGTTTTCAAGCAGAAGTAAGGATGTAAGTTTTGCAACCTAATTTTTCCTAATTCATCCATTTGCTTATTCTGAGATCTCCATGGAACTAGATACATAAATTTTACGAAATTCAGCTGCCTGTTTCTTTTTGCCTGAGCACTTTCTGGCAAAGGCAGATTCTCCAGTGATGCTAATGACTACAGATCCTTTGGCACACATGGAAATACAAGTAACTCCAATGGAAATCTGCTCCAGGTAACCAGAATACCATTTTTCTTAACATCTGCTAGATTTCACATTAAGTTTTATCTGGGTACAAATTATTTAAAGAGAACTGATAGCTCTTTTTCAATCCAAGCTTTGAATTTAGACCTTCACCTTTCTCTTTGTCATTCATGTCTGAATAGGTATAAGGTTGCTTTAGAACATGCAGACCTGCCATAAGTTTATCTCGTCCTGACCAGAAGTCTACTGTGCTTTGCCTCGAGATTTCTCCTAGCTGTGTGCTGCTCCTTCACTGACTTTTCTCAGTTTTTCTCATGTAGCCACACTTCTGCTCTCACACAACTCCCTGGTGATGTCCTTTTGACTGAATGGAAATGCAACCTTTTTTCTAAGTTTGCCCTCTGAGTTCTTCTCCTGCTTCTCAAAAAGCAATGCCACTCAGTCATCTTTCAGTCTTCACAGTGTATCTCAGGATAGGATTCACACGAGCTAATTCCAGCACAGGTACCTAATGCACACTGGTTGTATGAGCACCCGTGAGAGCTTCTAGAGAGGGAAGTATCAGCAGGGGATAATTTATCTCATTGTTACTGTAAATGTATCCTGAGCTGGCCAGGTAGATGTGTCTCCACAAAAAGGCTGAGAGGTTTAAAACTTCAAAAGGCAAGGAATTAGTTAAACATGAACTACAATGATGAAGTTATACTTGGAGAAAGCTGTTACATGACAAGGAAAGACATAAAAATAAAAAGCACTTAGTCATCACTCTTGCACTCTGTTCTTCTGGTTTCTAGAACTCAACCAAGCCAAAGATCCAGACCATCCTGCACCATTTTTTCCTGCTGCGTCTGGGTGCCCACAGCATTTGTGGTCCTCAATCCTCCCAGCACTTTCTCAAGCTCTCCTTGAACAGCAAGTCATGAGCACCATAATGGGAATTTTTCCCTGCCTCTTTTGCTTCCCATACTCAGTGATCTCCAGCATCTGCTCCACTGAGAAGGCTTTGCAGCTTCCCTTAAGAAGGAGCAAAACTCTCCCTTGTAGGGTTCCTCCACACCCACTCTTCATAGAGGAATGCCACCCTGCTGGGAACAAATAAAAAAGCCCAAATATCTTCTGTCACAACAGGATAAGTCTATGACATGAAGAACAGAATGGGTCTACTTCTCTGCAGATCACAGAAAGAGCCTTTCATTTTGCTCTTAAATTTTAGATTATTGTTAATCCAAAATGGCCAAAGATACCAGTGCAAAACCAATGTTTAAAATATCTTATAAGATGGCAGGGGGCATAGCAGCAGCTTTAGTGTTTTGTTGTTGTTGTTTGTTTGTTTGTTTGTTTTTCTCAAACACACACAGAATAAGCGCTAATTCAAATGTTGGTTAGACAAGACACATCAAATCTGTTTCTGCACACCATCTTATCCCAGGCCATAAGGTGATGTGAAGATGAGTGAGTGTGTGTCCTTGTGGCCATATTTAGGACAAAATTCTCAGGATATGTGTCAGGCAAGGAATCCCAGGAGCACAACCAAAACTTTCAATACCACTTTACCCTATATGAAAGAGCTGAAGGAGGGAAGGATCTCATAATCTGGCCTATTACCACGAGTAACATGTTCACCTCTCGATTTTCAGCACTTTTTCATTTTGGGACAAGTTCTTTCAGCTGGACTTTGTAAGGGACAAATAAACAATTGCTTGTTCCTATTCTAATGCATTATCCACACACTGTGAATCACCTCATGAAAGAAGCAGCAGTATGTGTATTTCCATTACATTTAGTTTCTTTTGAGGCAAGAGAGAAATGATACACCAACACCACAGCTGGTGCGTCTCTGTTATCATAGACTTGGAACAAAAAATCTTAGAGGTTAATCCAATGCCTCTCTTCAATGTATATTTCACTTAATTCAGAATTTACAAGGAACAAAAACCAAAATGTAGTTAAGTTGTAGGAAGAAGGGTATCAGCTTTTAATTAAAGTGTTGGGGCTTAGAATTGCTAGTGCTGAGCTATGCAGTAACAGTTTATGGCTGACATGATACAACAAATGCCTCTCACATAAGTCCATTTTTCCAGATTTTTAAAATTAAAATTTTAATTTTAAAATTAAAAAAAAATCATATTTGTGTTCTTGCTTTGCAGAGGCCATATATTTTAATTAAAAATCATTTAGAACCAGTAGGTTTCTGTAGCCAGACATTATGCTTCTGTTCATTTCACCAAACTCAATGCCTATGCTTACAAAAGACCACTCTTAAAAGAGGGATGTGTGCACTTTTACTCCAGGGTATAGCCTCTTTAAGATTCATTGGTAAACAACAGGTGGATAGAATCTGGCTTCCTTCAAAACCCCTCAGCATGTCCTCTGAGTATATTGTTTCTGTGTCAGGGCATCTGTGATTGATATGAACAGTCTGTAGCAGTTTAACTAATTACCATGTTTTACTTTGAAATTATGGCAGGAGCCAAAAACCTTAGGATAGCTGTTTCTTATCCCTAAATCCAAAGTAAAAAGATTTCCTTTTTTTTATTATCATTATTATTTTATCTTTTTTTTTTATTAACCTCAAATTGCACCAATATATTCATAGTGATTTCTGAGATCTTTTTTTTTTCTAAATTAACATTGCCATCTTCAGTTTGTTTCCTATCCACAGATTTGTTTTTATTGACACAGATCTTTTGCACTTTTAAACTCAGTGTCAATTTACCTGTGTTCTTTGGAAGAGATAACTGTGATGGCAGAAATAACTCCAGTATGACCAAAAATGAAGGGATTGATGAGTATCTCAAACTCTTTTAATACAACAAGAGATACAGAACAGGTAGAGGCAATATCAGCTTTCAAATCTAACCATTTAGGGCAAGGGGTTTCTTGCTTAGCTTGCTGTGTCAGCCTGAACTGTACCATGTTTCAAAACATTATTATTTTGTAGGAGCATAAGGCTTTTAAACTAGTTATTATACACTTTGGAGCCTTACCAAAGACACCAACCCCCAGACAAAATTGTAATAAATAGCGGTAGAGAGAAAAGTAGATACTTCAAAGCCTAATTAAGTATTTTGATTAGTTCATACTTGCTGCATTTTGGCTGCTGTTTATAATTAATTTTATTATCTGATGTTAGTCAGTGGTGGTATTTCAACTACTTCTTTGTTTACTTAATTGGGCAGTTTATAATAATCACTTTGGAGAAATACATTTTGCTCTTTGCTTTTATAACTGATCACATTTCACTAAGCCTTTTTTGCCCTTTCAGTTTCAATACCTTTCATAACACTGGCAGAATTTACCCCAAGCAATAAACAAGCTTTCAATTTGCAGTGGCAAGGTACTGAGCCTCATTTCTTACCTACAGTCAAAAACAGACCTTCCTTTACCATCAGCCATTTTTTTCCTGCAATATGCAACCTATTTCCCTCTAGCACCAATTTGCTATTTGTGTTCATAATAGTGAATTCTTGCACCTATGAAGAGGCCCACAGCAAAGGAATGTCAGTCACTGAGCCTTGCCTTCAAATGACTGCAAGATCAGAGTCAGTAGCACTTTTGACTTTTAAAGTTAGTTAATTCCTTTCTCCTATTTAAGCAAGCCAGTAATTTAGTAAGAAGACAGATGAGCAGATATCCAAAACTGATTTATATTGAAATATGTTGATGATGCAAATTGAGGCAGTATTCTCTGTAAGACAGAAAAACTGGGAATATCATAGTGACTTGCATGACCTTGAAGACTAAAGTAATAGGTATGGAATGAGATTTAATAGTACAAAGTGAAAAGTCATGCTTTAAGGAGAAATTCCTGCTGTCAGGTACAGACATGATTGGACTGACAAGAAAAGAGAGAGAATTGGCTGTATCCTCCTCAGTCAGAGGATAACAGAGCCACCAGTGCAATATAACCATAAAGAAGTAAATGTGATCGTACATCATATCAACTAGGACATTTCCTCTAGAGTGAGGGAAATACTGTTTCTGTTGTGCATGACACTGATGAGCCCTTTTCAGTAATACTGTCACAATTCTGGTTCCTCCTGCACAAGTAAGATGAATTTAAACTGATATTGTACAGAGCAGGACCAGCAAGCTGATCAGGAGAATGGAGAGCTTGAGGTATAAGGAAAAGATTGCAAGAACTCATCTAGTTTACCTTATGAAAATAAAGACTAAGAAGGGATTAAGTTATTTGCTAAAAATATGTTGGATCAGATGAAGGGAAGGGAGGAAGAGATGTAAATATGGCCTTAAAGGTATTGAAAAATTCACTACCGGAACAAAAATATTTCAACTAGATGTGTAAAATTTTAAAGTACAATGCAAAGGTGGATTTCTAAGCATCACAGGAGTGAGTAATGTTTGAGGAATTATAGCAAGAATTAAATAAATAAAACACCAGAATGATTTTACAGTAAACTACAATCACCGAAAGAAAGGAATGCCATAGGAAGGATCCAATGACCTTGCACCTTGTTTCTGGGTCTTCAGTCCAAAGCCAAAACAGGTTAACACAGCTGAGTTTTTATGATCCATATATCAGTAAATGGGAGGCTGGAGTATACAAGGTAGGCAGTAACTGAAAGTAAAGACTAGATGCAGTGACTGAGAAACAGTCCTGGACTGCTCTATAATGTATATAAGGAAGACCACAGATGCCATATTTATCCTGGCCACCATAAGAAATATTTACCTCTTGAAAATTAAAATTCATAATTGATTAAGAAATCCCAGGCAGAGAGAGAGAGAGAGAGCGGTGAAAGGAGTCAGTTGTGATAATAAAAAATAATAAATAAATAAATAAATAAATAAATAAAGTTGACATAATTCCACATAAAAGGAATAAAAGGGGTTTAAAATAAAGCAAGATTTGATTAATTAAATTGGCATGGTAAAAAAAAAACAAAAAAAAAAAAAAAAACACTGTTTCGTATGATTCATATGTATACTAGAACTTAAGTAGAAAGAAAGAAAAATACTCACAAAGATATTTGTTCTCCCATCATGAAGCTACATATTGCAAAAGACAGTTTGCACATCAAGTGGGATACTGTGGAAAACATGCTGAGATTTTTCTTCTGCATGCACCAAAAGTCCAAGCTTGACATTGCATCTCTGTGATGGTTGCCAAACAGTTTTATATAAGCAGTTTTTATAACATTCTATGATGAGCTTTAGGATTGCTTTTTTGTTTTGTTACCCTGTTAAAAAAGTACTTGATTGCAAATAGGAAAGTTGCTTTGTTGTGTCAGGTATGATCCAAAAATACCAGCAACGGTAAACTTTGCCCTGCAGAATACAAAAGATAGATAAAGGGCAAAGGGGATAAGGTTATTTCAAACCTCTCCATAATAAATCTTGGCCACTGTGAAACCTAACTCCATATTTATAACCATTCCCTATCTTGACATCCAGAAACAGGAGTGCTAGCAAGTGAAATAGAAGCCTCTGCACAGTAAAGCAATCTTAAATATCAGACAGGTTTTCAAAACAGCTGTGCTAGGTTTACCAGATTGCATTATGGAAATGTTAGACACCAAAAAATCATGCATTGATGTGTAAATAAGGAAAAAATGGGGGTGGTAGGCTGGGAAAGAGAATTCCCTCTGGTATTCTTCCTGCCAGAAAACAAAATCAGACAGCTTCCACCCACTTGTCTCTCCTTATCTCCCCTATAGTTTCCAATGGCTTGCTCTGCAAGATTTCCCCAACTTCAACAAGCCATAAAACCTACTGAGCATTCTAAACTACTGCTAGATTAGCAAATTTTGACCTTTTGTCAATATTATCAGGTTGTGTGAACCAAAACTGTTTTAACTGATCTTTAAGCAGACATTTTTAAAAACCGTTTTTCTTACTGCTGTGCAAAAAAGCTCTCAGTGTCAGCATATGGTCTGAAGCAATATCTAGACTTACACTTTCTAGGCCAGTGAGATAAATTGTAAAAATGAGAGGAGGAGCAAAGGAAGCTCTATGCAAGGAGACTTCTCCAGATATGCCAGATGATTTGTTCCCTTTGTACATCAGAACTCCCTCAGGCCTGATCTGTATGTGCTTTTTGCTTTGCAACAGTGTCTAAAAGCCTTGGTTCACAACCAGCTAGCCATAATACTGTCAAAGGGTACATCTTAGACACAAAACCAGATGCTTTCTGATGCATTCAGGATAATTTTGATATCTACAGGTTAAGCACCATAATTTTGAGAACTTTGGACAAAATTTGTCTTACAGCTAAACAACAATCCTTTAATAAGACAAAATAAAACTATTAACTTTGTTAAATAGAACTCAGAATTCATGTATGAAACACTATTCTGTGGCCAAAATTCTTCTGCAGACACATTTCAGATTCATCTGTTCACCCCTTCCAAAGGAAAGGAGGAACATATACCAAGAAAAGTAGACATTTCAGAACCCAGAGGGAAGAAAAAAGAGCTCTGGCTCAGTTTCAGCAGACTTCAAATATGTCATGTTGTTTGTCATGCATGGGACTGCATTTGCAGGATGCACACAGCAAGCAAACCCCACGCATGCAGGACTGGCATAGGTGATTTTGTGCATTGGAAACTGTCGTGCAGGTAGCAAGTTGATGGCATTGCCTGCACTTATGCATGTGAATTAGATAATGCTAGCATGAAGTTATTGTCACGAGTTTGCAGGATCAGGTCATGGGAATAACACATGCTTTCTCATTTTGTACCAGGAGCTGTAACTTCACTGAAATACAAGTATCTCCAGTTGGCAGGCATACATCAAAATCACTCACAGGGAGGTGCTGGCAAGTGGCTTCACCATGTGTAAAATTGCATTGGCAAAATGAAAACTGGAAGGGAATAATCATGTGTCAGATTTTAGATTAGGCAGATAGTCTCCATATAATCTCTCTGCAACCTCCACACAATCTCTACACAATTAACTGTTGGTGAGGGAGTGAACCTCCTAAGGGCAATCCATGACCCAGTTTGGTTCAGGTGCTCCGAATAGGCCTCTCGGGTGTCCTGTCTTTCTCCGGTGGCCTAAGAAGAGCTATCTCTTCATGTAATCCCTATGGTTAGGCACCTAAAGTAGAACATACCAATTCTCTTCACCTCCTATGCTTATCAACCTATGCCCCTGCTTCTCCTACTGTTTAAGGAACATACTCTTAGTTCCAAAAGCAGTTCCAAAAGCATTTCCAAAAACCTCAAGCTGATATAAACTTCTGCTCCTGACATAAACTGCTCCCTCAGGCAAAGCACGGGTCTGGTGAAGTCTGGTTGTTTCTGGGACTATCTGTCCAAAGGGGAGAGGGAGGGATCTCTGAGTCAAAACCCATTAACTGAAATCACCTGGAAAAAGCAACACAGATTTAGAGACTGTCAGTTCAACCACTGAACTGGCATTTAAATGAAATACAAGGGGAAAAGAAATCTCAGCAACATACAGGTCAGACATTTGCCTGGGACTTGAAGAAGTAGTAGGCATATTTTCTGTGTGTGCGAGCATAAATATTAATAGACTCTCAGAGGCTCTTCAGTGAGATTCATGGAGCTGGCTTTGAGAAAACTGCAACTGAGACAAATAGATTGAAGGGGGACAGCAGGTTAAGTATAAAATTATTATTTGTGCACCTGTTCAAGAGCCATTTTAATTTTTGAGCCCCAAGAGAAAAAAAGTGCCATTTGGAATGTACAAGAGTTTGCTCAATTTAATGATTCTATATGGTTCCAAGCTCAATGTAACCATCCATATGCTGTTCCTCTTGAAATATTTAACAATTAATAAAGATAAAAGGACTTATCACATATCACGTGGTGTCAGGATCATGAAGTCAAGGATAAGCTCATACATATCCTTGTTACACAGACGTCCTTCCTCCACTTTGAATATACTCACTTTTCCTACTGTGTTGGCAAAGGAAAGCATGAAAAATTAGTAACAGGTGGAGCAGGCTCTAGACAAGCAACTTCAGCTCAAAGGGCAGATACCATTTCAGTAGATGTGCTCCTAGCCTAATGGAAGAGATTTTAAAGAAAACAGTAATTTGCAAGAAGAAATTAATAGTCATGCAAACCTCCAAGAAAGAAGAGGTCTTCTATTGCTCTTTTCAGTGAGGTTCCTTTTTATGGCAAAAGCTAAAGAAACTAGAACACAGCCATTTTTTTGATTAACATGTTATAATACATCCACAACAAAAATGCATGGACTTGGATGAGATTAGAAAGGAAAAAAAAAAAAACTCCCAGAAAGTACACTAGGAAATGTAGGAAGGTGTGAAGAGGAAGGGTGAGGTGAGAAAGGAAATGCAAATAAGGAGATTTCACAAGCTAAAGTGGTGCTGGTTTAAAATACTACTTTTGTCTCAGAAGGAGAAAAAGATAAGATCACTGGTGATCCGTGGTCACAGAGCACAGATGATCTGTGGAGCTGATGGTTGTGCTTGCAGCTAATCTCAGAAAAAAAAAATGCAGAGAAGCTGATTTGACACAGAATCATAGAACGGCTTGGGTTGGAAGCGACCTTAAATATTGTCGTGTTGCACCCACCCTCCACCCCCCACCGTGGGCAGGGTTGAAGTGGAAGTGCAGACTTATTTGTTACCTAAAGAGCCACAACCCCAGTCTGCTACCCACTGCATAGCTTGGAATATGGGTAATTTAACAAAGTATAGTCAAGAGAGATAAAAGGCAAGGTGAAGCATCCTCGAAAGGATACATCCTACAAGGAAAATGGCCAGGATGATGTCTGGCAAATATCTTCTTGGTTCTACCTTTTTAGCTAGGTTTTGTAAGAGAAGGAGGCTTAAGTAAATTGTCTGTCTGTGTCTGAACATGTGCACCTGTTTGTCTGGCAGCCACCATTCTTTCCTAGGAATGTGGACTCTGGTGGCCAGTTTCAACCAAACCTGAGTGGTACAGTAGTGGCAAAGATAAACGGGCTAATCCTCGAGGAGGAGGGTGGTGGAAGATGCTATTAAGTGTCGTAAAAGAAGTGGAGGCTTGCTTGCAGCGTGAGACCAGCCCTCAAGCACCGTAGAAGCCCTGCGGGACACAACCCCTTGTCTGCTGCTCTCCACTGCTCACCTGGCCGCACTCTTGCTTCCTCCGGACGCCTCACTGGGGAGGACGCACCTGGGGACAGAGAGGGACGGTCCCGCGCCTCCACCTGGACCACTCCACCTGCACCTTGGAGCACCCAGCAGGGCGACAGGCTCCCGGAACAGACTCCACACTCCGCGGGAGGGCGGCACAGGCTGCGGGCAGGGCCGCCCCCGCGGAAGAAGCGCGCCGCCCCCGACGCCCCCCGACGCCCGCAGGTGGCGCTGCCTGCAGCCGCGCTCAGCCCCGCCGCCGCCGCCGCCGCCGAGCCGGCCGGGCTAGCGCAGCCCCCCGGCGCCGGCCGCAGCCCCTGGGCCCTCCCGCGGCTTCCTCGGCGGGGCCGCGCTTCCCCCGCCTCCCCTCCCTCCTTTTTTCCCTCCCTCCCTCCCTCCCTCCATCCCTCCCGCCGCGCTCCGCGCATCGCCGCCTCCCCCGTCCCCACGCCAGGCGGACACGGGGGCGCCGCCGCGGCTGTCCGGTGGCCCCCCGCTCCCGAGGAGCGGAGCCGAGCGGAGCCGAGCCGAGCCGAGCCGAGCCGAGCCGGGAGCCGGCGGGTGCCCGTGGGTGCGGCGCGGGAGGTGGGCGAGCGGCGCGGGGAATGGAGGACCCCAAGAGCAGCCTGGGGGCCGTGTGACAGCCGGCGGCGCTCGCACACACGCACACGCTCGAAGCGGCCGGGAGCCGGACCCGGTGCAGAGCCGGGCAGCAGCGCCCTGCCCCGTCCCGCGGGGAGCCAGCATGGAGTAAGAGCAGCGTGCCGCCACCAGGTAAGGCGGGCAGGGTTCCCCGAAGGGACTCGGAGGACGTGAGGGCTCGGGGGTGGCGTTTCGGTGCCCGGCGGCTCGTGTCCGACGCGTTTCTCCAGCCCCCCCAACACGCACCCCACAAGAAACGCCCTTCCCCGAGCCCCTCGGCAGCCACGGCGGCGGTGCCGGGAGATGCGGTGTGCGTTACTTATGTAACCGGGGGGCGAGCGGTCTCAGCCGCTCCCCACCGGGCAACCGGCGAGCTGGCGGGCGGGGAGCCGAGAGGGGACACGGGGGGGAGGGCGGCGGGGGGCTGGCGGCCGGCCCCAGCGGCCCCGTTTCCAGCTGCCGTCGCGGGAGCCTCCCGAGAAGGGGCCCCGCGCCCTCGGGCAGAGCGGTGCCGCCGCGGACCTGGCCGGGGCTGCGCGGGGGTCCCCACGCTCCGGGGCTCGGCAGCAGGCACCCGCGGGCAGGGGTAAGAGGGGAGACCAGGGTCGCCCCGTCCCGCCCGGTCGCCCCCTCCCCGGCAGCGCTCCGTCTGGGAAAAACTTCAAAGGGAGGGGTGTAGTGGGGCTGTTTTGGCTGCTCCCGTCTCGCTCCTCCTCTGGGAGGCGAGCGGGGGGCGGCCCCGCTGGGGGGAGCCGGGGTCGCGCTGGGCTGAACCGGGCAGAGCAGAGGGCAACCGGCGCCGGGCAGAGGGGACCCGGAGAGGTGCGGAGGGGGTAGAGCGGCCCCGGCCCCGACGGACGGGCAGGGAGGGAAGGGTCTCCTCTGGGGTAAAAGAGCGGCGGGAGCAGAGGGGACGGGGGGTTGTTCGCGAAGGGGCTGCCCGTCTTCTCTTCGTCGGAGGGAGAGCGAGCTCTGTATCACCATGGCGACCTGAGGGAGGAAAGAGCTAAATAAATAAATAAGTAGGAGATAACTCCCCCCTTCCCCTCCCCCGGCCCCCGCCGCCGCTGCCTCCCCTTTCCTTCCAAGTCCCGTCGCAAAGAGGGGGGGAGAAGAGATATCGCAGACAAAACTTTCCTCTCGTGGTAAAAGCGTTAAAGAGGCCGGGGGCCGCGGTGGGGAAGGGATCTCCGCACACAGCCGCGGGGATGCCGGTGCCCGGCGTGGAGAAGGGGAGCCCCTTCTCCAGCCGCGGCGGGAGGCAGGTTTCGCGGGAGGGAGAAGCTGCTTCCAGGCGAGCTCCACACCGCTGCTTACACCAGCCTCCCCCTCCGCTCCCCGGCCGCTCCCCTCGCTCCGCGCCGGCCGCCGGGGCTCTGCTTCCCCCGCTTCAGCACCGCGAACAGCGGTGGGTTCAGCACCATGGCCAGCGGCCGGGACCGCCGGGGCTCCGGGGGGCAGCGGGAGCACCCCTGCAGGCGCCCCCGAGGGAGAATCGGTTGCCTCTCTCAGCTGGGGACACCTCTGAAAACCCCATGCTGCTCCCCGCAGGGTGTTGGGAACCGTAGGAAGCCTCACCTAGGGCCGCTAAACTTTCCTGAGGCAAACGGCTGCGGGAGCTGAGAGCGCAAGTATTAACGAATGGCATGCTCGAAACGAACTTACTTGAGCTTTCTTGTGAAGAGAAACAACTTCTTGTGAGTCTTTTGTAGTGGTTCTCAGGAGCTCGTTATGGCTCCCCAGCATGACCGTTCACATGCACAACGTTCATAAAATGAGCCCTGCAGAAATGGTGAAAAATATGTGCTCTCAACTTGTTTTCCTGAGGAAAACTTGTGGAGAAATTGCACTTAAAGAAACTGCAATCTTAGCTTTGGGAGATACCACACTGCTGAGGTGTACAATTGCACAGGTGAAGTTTGTGCCAGTCAGACAGGCGTGTTAAACTAATTAGAAAATCACCTACTGATCAGGAACTGCTCTCAGACATTTGGTGCACAGTTTAAAGAAATATACAAAGGGGGAGGGAGGGAAGGATTCAGGCTGGTGACAAAAAATAAGAAAATAAAAATAAAAAATATATATTTATTACACTGATAAGCTGTGAATTATTGGCTTAATGTTGCTATACATATCTCGTACTAGTAGTTATATATGCAATTACTGCTTCAGACTAGGAAAAATATTCTAGAAAAGCAAACAGCATAATGAATAATATTCACTAGGGAAGACAGAGATGGATTAGTCACTTTTGTGCTGTTCACTGTGTCAGGATGTTCTTTTTTCATTAAGCAAACAAGATTTATTTAACCTTACCCTGGTCCTGATGGGCAGTAAACTATAGATACATGCAGAATTATTGGGTTTGAGTCTAAATTCCCAGACAATTGAGGTTATGCTTCAACTATAATCACATTTTCAATTCACACCTGCTTCTAGATTCCTTCTTCGCTATAAATTATCTGTTTCAAATAAGTCCAGAGACAATTGCATAGGTGATTCCTATCTGTGCATGGGAGGTAGTCAGGATCTCTACTCATGCAGGGACCCCGAGTAAATTTATCTCTAAGAATTATAGATGAAGTGAAGTCCTTTAGTAAAGAACTGTAGATCCACTTTTTGCCCAAACTACACTTCAGGACAAGTCAAGTGAACTAACAAGTTAAGCCTTTATGGAAATAGAGACATGAATTTCTTAATGACAGGCCCAACATTTTCAGGCTTATCTCATTAGGAGTGTAGAAATTAAGGACTAAACTGTAAGTATGGGCTTCGGAACTCATTACTTTCCTGTGGGAAAATGGGAAGAAGTAATAGATTACAAATCTTCAGGGCAGTTACTAGCTCATTTATTAAACTTGAAGCTATTGATTTTGTTATGTAAGGCAATACTCCTGCAGTGTCAGAATAATTTTATCAGATAATTACAAAATGATTTTACCTTGTGAGCAACAGAACTATATACATATATATATGAACATCAATGAAAATCCCACAACCACAACCTCAATCAGTTTAGTAAATGACAGAATTCTTTACAGAATTTTTGCCAGTGCATTTGCACAAAATTTAATACAAGCTTCCCAAGATGCATTATTTTCTGTAGAAAACATTTTTTTCACAAGCATCTATTTGTAAACTTGTTCTATATTCATTCAATTTATGAAAGAGAAGTATGATTTAATTTTCATAAAAAAAAATCCAACACAAGGAATTTACTCAAATATTTCATAGATGTTAATCCTATGTTGTTCTTTCTTTCACCTATAAATACCAAGAACTCTGGACAATGTTGAAGTAAGCTTACTGGTTTTGTCATGATATCCTTATAGTATTTTTTTTCAAGAATGTATTTATGTGTTTCTACAAAAGTAAGAAGTAAAAGAATGCATATAATTCAGATAAATTAAGCTGTCTTAAATAGTAGTGGTTTATGCCTTGTAGAGTGCATGTATGTTCATGTTTTTTTCTTGTTTATTTTCATTGTTATTAAAAGCATTAGAGCTCTGATCAGTGTTTTTATCATCTGCTTGCTACAAAATGTTGCTTTTAACTGGGAAAATTAAACACTGACAGTTTTAAGAGAGATGGTGTTTATTACATTTATGTAGATACATGATTTTTAGTGATGGAGGCAGTTTGATAGTAGAAAATGATATTCTTAGTATATTATGTATCAATATTTAATAGTGATTATGCAGAAACTGACCAACACCTTTTAAACAATGAAAGCTAAATTTACTGGCCGGTAGACCCAAGGAAAGAGTTCTAATCTCATTCCTGCTTGACAGAGATTTCCTGGAAGATAGTTGTGTATATTTTTTTAAACTGTGTGTCAGATGTATTACTAAAATGCTATTGGTATTTGAAATACAGTTATATTACCTGTGTTATGAATAGCTGAAATTATAGACTTGAAAATAAGAGGTTACTAAATCCACTTTTTCATACAACAATACAATTTTTAATTATGTGCAAGGGTGCTGACTCTCATGGCACCTGGAAGCTTTCAGCTTTTCAGATTCAGCTAAATACTACTGCCAGTATTGTGGATTGTGTGTCAAAAGGACCGCCCGCCCCAATTCAGCATACTGAAAAAGAGAATGGTAGCTGTCCTGTCCATGCAGGGGCTGGAGGAGGAAAAAACTCAGAAGTCATGTGCAGAGATTGACATTTTTTAGTCATTATATACTTTGGTATGTCAACTGCAAAGGTACTGTGCTGCAAGTATGAATTATAAGGAGGCTCAAAGCACCATCCTCATTTAACATATCACCCATGGTACTTCTAGTAGGATATCATGCAGGGCTAAGAGAATTTCACAACAAAGGAAATATACCTTATTTACAGCTTAAAGGAACATTAAAATGCATTTTTGCTAGCTAATGACATGCACTTTATTGTCAAGCTTATACATATGGCCAGCAGAACATCCTGCCTTCTGGTACAGGGAAAAAAAAATAAGAAAAAAAAATAAGAATAAAGTTCTTAAATGATGTGCAATTTCTACCAGCAGTTCAGGTGAATGGATCCTCATGGCCACACGATGACCAGCAAAATCAGTGAAGATCCCTGTAAATGGAAGGACTGTATACAGTCTTGACTGCAGAAGCCCCAGTCAATGGCAGAGGTTGCAGGACAGTCTCTAACATAAACAAGAAGAACTTTTGCTCTGGAGTATTAGTTAATAGAGTTTTGTATAAAAAAAAAAAAAAAATCACCTAAAAGGTGAAAACCCATTGATTCACTGTTTCTGTTTGTCAGTTACAGCTTCAGGTCAGCCATTAATGGTATCTGCATATGAGGTACAACATGATATTACCAGTATAAGCATCCACAAGAATAGGAATCATACCATTACTGTAGCTCTAACCGACAATAAGATGAGAAAAGGCATTGCTTTATTACAATAGTATATATTACCTCAATATTAGGAAAAAAAAAAAAAAAAAAAGGGCCTATTCTATCTGGCTTGTCTATACCTCAAAATGAATGCAAGAATTTGGATGGAAGTATATATTTATAACATAGACAATTCTTCAGTTTGAATATTATTTACTTCCAAGAAACATTTTCTTTCTTGTCTCATTTTGGTAGGAAAATAATATAGTATATCCAAGGGCAGAACTAGTTAGAAAACTTGAAAGGGCAGAAAACATGTTAGAAAAATTAGAAAACTTGAACTCTCTCACACATAGCTTGCAATTCACAGGACTAAATCACAGTCCTACAGAGATGTAAGTTTTTAAAGCATTTGCATTAATAACACTGTTAGTGCAGACAGTGAAGGCTCATTCAAACATTTAAGTCAGAAAGGCTGATATTAAACCTTACTGCCAATGACCTACCCATTCATGTACGTCATAAGTGGTTCATACTGAGGGAGCTAACCTTCAGACTTTGCAATGTATGTAGAGACCTGAGCCTTCAGAAAAGTATCCCAACCAGAGGAAGTATCTGACTCATCCTAACTCAGAGACTTCAGGCAATTGTTGCAAATGTAAATGTGGTCTTTGTCATTCAGTTGCAAGGCAGTGACACCTGATCCTTGTGTGCCCCAATGGCTAAAGAGAGTGGCTGGAGACAGTGTTGGTGTGGAGAGGAGCTTTAGCACAAGCTTTGTCCTACATCTTACCACAGCCCTGCAGACAGACCCTTAACCTTGAATTTCATTTCCCTTCATACCTTTTGACCTAACTGCATCAGGTCTTTAAGTTCAACCGCACCTTTAGAAAGAGAAGTCCTACTTCTGATTGCTGCTGTCGTACCAGTCACAGCAATTCATAGTCAAATAAACAGTAAAGATCATAGGTTTATACAGCTGTACTGTGTTATTCTGTATTCATTTAATCTAGATAGACTGTTGGAGCCTGACCAGAGGAAGCCACCAGTGCACAGGACATATTGAGACTCTCTGGAGCAGAACGCTGGGGCTTGTTTCCTAAGGAAAGCAGAGTGCTGACATTTGTGCTGAATTCTCAGGAAAAAAAAAAAAAAAAACTTTTGGACAAGAAAACAATAATGTGCAGATTGAAAGGGTGAAATAGAAGGCTGAAAGAAAGAACAAGATGATGAGAGAGAGAGAGAGCTCACGAGAGCATAGTTAATTCAATGCTCTAATCAACTGTGTTCTGCAGTGCTTTATCATAAGCATCCCTGCATTAGGCTCACCAGCTCAGAGCACTTTGCAGCATTGCAGGAAATCCTCTGCTTTTTGCTTTCTATTTAAAACAAAACAAAACAAACAAACAAAAAAAACCTCTCATTGTATCTAGTCAATACAGACAAGTTTGTCAATGAAAGCAAAGGAGAAATTATCTCACATAATTTAGTATTTATCATACTCAAGACATTAGCAATTGCCTCAAAGTATTAATTTGAAGAATGAGAAAATAATGACATTTCCTACCTTCCTACTTTTTCTCCCGTCATCTCCTGTTGACACACACAGTCTGCAGTTTCTATCTGCTTGTAGATCAATTTTCCATTCTTGAAAATAAGCATTTATTCTAAGTGATTGTAATTAAGATGCCTCTTCTTCCAGCTCAGTATCTGTCTGGACATGAAGAGGTAATTCCTCATTGATTTCTATGGGGCTAGATTTCCGCAGAAAAATCTTCAACAGTCAATGTCTGCTTTTCAATAATAGTTTTCCTGGGCTCCCTGTAGAGTTGGTGAGAAGAGACAGGTAACTCTAAAGTGAAACTTCAGTCCAGCAAAGGTCTCAGTAGACCTCTAGAGTTGTCACATTTTGGTGCTTCAGGTTTCACAGGATGCATCTCAAATAAGCAAACCAATGTAGCATCCTATTTTTGCAGAAGGTGTGGAAGATGAAACCCTGTTTTCAGAGCTTCCAGACAGAATTGTACCCACTAAATTTCTTGATTTTCATGGTCCTACATCACTGTTTTCCTGGCTGACTTATAAAAATCTCAAGAATACATGGAAGTAAAGCTTGGTGTTATTTTCTCCCATTGTTTCTGATGATCTTCAGCTGCAGCATGGAGCAGCTCAGCACTTCCTGATCTCAGAGGTGGCCTTGAACCATTAGAACTGGAAACAACAGCAGGAGTGGAGAGAACATAGATATGCAAGGGTAGAAGGAAACCTTTTTTGGTAATTAAAACCAGTGGTTGTTTAAGGACATCAAGAGTGCCATCAGTTGCAGTGGGCTCTGAATCATGGCCTCTGTGTCAATGTGGAGATGAAAGAAGGCTGAGCTGGAAGGGAAGTAATGGAAACTGTGCCAGCTCCAGTAGAAACAGTACAGACATGGTGCTGTATTCTCCTTAGCATGCTACTTGCTTTCTCTGGTACAAATGCAGGAAAGCATATTGGTTTGTGCTTCAGCCCTTTTAGATGGGAGATAAATAAAATGCCTCATTTAATTCTTTACTGAATGAGAACTAGGGATTATCAGATCTTCACCCAGCATTATTTTTTACAGGGGAGGAGGAGAAAGGAGGCTATTAGGTTGCAGCCCATTAACACTACCCAGTGTGGTGTGAACATCAAACTGGGGCTGCCCCATAAAATGCAGTGTCTCTCCAGTAATCTTGCAATTCTCGGATGTTACAAATTGCTGTATAAGAATTTTAATACTTCAGGTAGTTAATCATGTTAAATAAACTAGATACCCGTTTATCTCAGCAAAGTATCCGGCAGGGATAAGAACAATCTTTATGAAGCCGCTGTATTCCATCTATTAGGCATAATTACATTAAAGCGCAAAGTGCATTAGAAGTCTTTCAGGATTAAAAACAAAGTAATGCTAATCTACTTTCCAGAAATATACTGAAGTTATTAATAAAATCAGAAAGAGAAGCAAGCAAATAGAAGATCCTATGTATTAACAAAATTGTCCAGCAATATGTGCAATATTCTAGTGATGGTGACTATAATTATATATAGGGTATTTACAGTATGATTTTGTGGTAGTTGTTGATCAGTGTTGGTTTGGCAGTTGTGAGTGCTATGAGTGCATGTGAGAACACAGATCTCATGTAACTGTTCTCTAGACATTCATTGCCATTACTTCTTTCTCAATATTTGGATTTACATATTTAAAAAGTGACCACAAACTTCTACAGCATCCCAGTGCCAAATTCTGGGTCTGACTGAGTTCTCCATCTCTAGTCAGAGATGCTACACACAAATTTAAGACAGTGAAAATCTGGAAGGGGTGGGAGGGAGAAAATGTCAAGAGAGAAGGAATAAAGACATACAAAAAAGTGAAAGGAAAAAAATAAACAACCCTTGAACTGGATCATAAACCCTCCCACATTCAGAACAATTAATTCCACCGTTCTGGGGTCACTCTCTGAAAATGTAAGGCTATTTCCAACTTCTCAATATTGTTGATTGCTGTTTCCCATCTCTCTACCTCTTGCAACTAATGAGTTTATCATTTTCATACAAATCAATCTCTTACCAGGTCACAGGATTCAGAAATACATTTCACAAGAAACTACAACATAGCTAATACACTAAATTAACACTAGCAGTGTCCTTGCCTTATGGACATATAAAAAATAATTACTAAAATATTCTAAACTGCTATCTAGAAAAAAATAATATGCACTGTGTGTAAGCTACAAATGTTTATTATTGTCACGCTGCATTCCAGCATTGTGTGCTGCAGGGAATAACTTTGTTCTGTTCATGAAATAAGAGGTAACAATAGCAGATATGAAAAAAATTCATCTCCAAACAGAATTCAAGCAAAAATACTGTATAAAGTCAAAGACTTAAAATATAAAGAAAGCAGAATTAGGAAGAAGTTCTGGGTTGAACTGTTTTCAAAGAAGAGATCTCATGGTTTGTTTGTTGTTTTGTTTTTAATTACACCCACATTCAGAAGCCAAACTGGTGGGTTTGGGGAATCACATACAACTCACATCTTAGAAGAGAATTAAGCTGGTGGCTGGTAGGAAAAATCAGGTAGGCCCTTAGAGATGTTGAAGAGAAAAGATGTATGATGTGATCATGACAGAAAGTAATAATAATAAAAGAGACCAGAGGAAAATTTGCTGAAAATGTATAGGAATAGTAAATCCTGCCAACCCGTTACAGAAATAGAATCACGGGAAATATGTGATCTTGTATATGCATTTGAGTCAAAGAGTATTAAAGTCTTTCCATTAATTTCAATGGGTTTCATATCAGACCTTAAATGTAAATTTATTTTAAATAGGCTAGCACATAGGAGAGAGTGGTCTGACATACAGTTTCCTTAGTACAGCTCAGGATGGCTTCATTACTTACAACTGTCAGCAGAAATCTTTGTATAATCCAGCCTAAACTTTTTCCTATTTGCGCTATGTAATTCTAAGAGTACAGCCAGGAGATGGAGAGAAAGTGATTAACTAACATATTTTAGAAGTGTCTACTAATATTCTGAATTCCTTCTTCTTTATGATGATTTTAAGATGCAGTTTCTCACATTTCACTGCAGTACAAGTACATCGTACTCCTATGGGTGTTTAGCAGCTCCCTAGGAATACAGTAAGCAGAGCAGATTTCCAGCAAAGATGGCTGTGTATCACCCCAAACATTTACCAGAAGTTGGAGCCAGAGTATTTTTGTTTGACCTTGAAAAAAGATCAGTCTGTTTTAGGTCCAAAGCATAGATTTGGGAGTAAATATAAAAATACAATTCAAAGGAGATTATTTTAAAATGGATGGCTGTTGCAAATTGCATAGAATGTCAGTAAACAGCAGTAGATGAGCACATCTGAAATAGAAAAATCAGACGCATAAAAAATGTCATGTTATACTTCCTCACACCAACAAATGAAATATCATCATTCTTCTTAAAAAATCAGAACTAAGTCAGATTTTTGCTATTGCTACTTTCCCTTAAGTAAAATTTTCCATAAAAAAAAAATAGTGCAGGATCAGACCCATATAGATTTGTGACGATATGTCTAAGTTTAAGTTTAAGAGCAAAGCAAAAATAGTTTAAATCAGCTGTTTAGACAGACCACTACGATGAAGTACAAACTGAGAGAAGAGAAACCATATTCTTCGTGGAAGAGGTATCATGGCTCATAATCATGCTGGACTAGATACTGTGTGAAGATGACCTTCCCGATAAGTAAGCAAACATTAGATCAGGCCTAATGAAAAGTTATTTTCTTGAGCAGTAGGCCCATTGAAATACCAGGTGAAGTTGTAGCCAACAAGTGTGTAGGCAGGGCTACACCATACGGTTCAAGAAAAAGACAAGCTAAGGAGCTGGGCTGTGCAATTGGGAAAGGTGAGAGGAAACACCACCAACTGAATCAACAGGAAATCTTCATGTTGTTCTTTAAAACAAGACCTCAAGCAACCGCCTTATGAGCAGAATAGGGACAAAAGTCAGGCTTCACTTTTTAAACATTACACAGAGGAAGAACTTTAACTTTCTACACCAAGCAGGCTTCTGGCTTCAGGCTAGCTTTTATTTTCAGTGAGACCTAAAGTTGAGTGAGGGTGGACCCAGAGGATGTATTCCAAAACTCAACATATTCAGTCTAAGGAATGAATTTTGTCAGTTGTTCTCATATTCACTTGAGCTTCACCAAAGATGTGCTATCAGGAAAAAAAAAAAAAGAGAAACCAAAAAACTCAATCCCAAACTGTGCTCTCTGGTTATAACTGTAATCATCAAAGCGATACTCAATAACCTAGAATTAGCATTTCTACTTAATCCTACACACCGACGTGGGAGGCAAAGAGGAGGAGAAGAGTGTAGTTCTGTTGCAGCTAGATAAACATGTATTAAGGATTAGTACAGAGGTCAAAATTAGAACTATTAGAACTAAAACTTAAAAAAAAAAAAAAAAAGAAAGCTTCATCCCCCAAATAAAAAATACTTACACAAGTAACTGCAAAATAAAATGTTTTTCCTTCGCATTACCTGTGAATATATCTAATAATCAGGGATCAAATCTTGTATGTCCTACAATCTTTCAGGATTTTGGTTCATGTGAACAGGCTCTTGTTGAATGTATGTGTAACAATTACTCTATCTTAACCTTACATGGGATCTCTAATGCACTCAAAAAAGCTTAATTAATATGATTGAATATAGGAATTATGAAATCATTTCACAGAAATATAGAAAAAGTAGGTTATAAGGGACCTCTGCAGGTCTCTAGTCAAACCTTATCAGTGCCAAGCAGTAGGGAACAATCACTTCCCTCATCCTTCTTGATATTTTATTACTAATGCATCTCAGTATACATTCATCTTCCACTGATTTAAGGGTACACCACTGAGCCATGTGCACTTGCTGTCTGTAGAACCCACAGATCCTGTTCTGCAGAGCTGCTACCTAATGAGTTGGTCACCTGCCTGCACTGATGCATGGCTTGCTCTGCCCCAGGTGCAGGAGCTTGCATTTGTCCTTGTAGAACTTTATGATGCTCATAGCCCATTCCTCTTGCTTGTCAAGATCCCTCTGAATAACACCCCTACCAACCTTGTGCACCAACTGCTCCTTCCATTTTGGTGTCATCCAGAGGCTGGCCATGTTAAAAGTCCCTGATGAAATCATTAGACAACATTGGCCCCAGCAGGTATGAACCCCTGGCACCACCGTTAGACTCGAAACCGCATACCCTTCAAGCTCAAAGGTCCAGACAGTTCTTCACCCCTCCGTACAGTCTACCTATCTAGTCCACTTGTCCTCTCTTTGCCCACAGACCTCATTCACAGGCCCAGTCACTTCATTGTAGAAGATTGCCAGATTGGTAAAGCATGATTTTCAAAGGGCTGTTCCTGATCATGTTCTTGTCCTTCATGTGTCTGGAAATATCTTTTCAAGAATTTCCTGCACAGTTTTGCTCAAGGACTGAAGAAAGACTAATCAGCTTGTAGTTTCCTAAATCCACCTTCTTGTCTATTTTAAAAGGAAGTCATATCATTTGCCTGTTTACAGTCATCAGGGACCTCCTCATCTATTTTGATTTTTAATATTCTCATGTTCATTATTCTCATTTTTAAATTTTAGATTTCCTTCCACTTTGAATATCCTTGTCTCTTGCTGCTAACTTGGCTGCTTCTCAGTGTATAACTTGATTTTTCTATGTGAATAGTCTTTCATCAGATGATTACTTGGCAATCTTTTCCAAATTTGTGTCATATTTCTAGAAGGCTTATATTTCATTTGCAAAGCTTTCTCCCACAGAAAGTAGGTGTACAGCATCCCAGTCCAAAAAGTGGTTTTGGAATTTTCCTTTTAAAAATGTTACATTCCTTCCCTCAATAAATACTTTATCTACATTCTTTTTGTGTGTATGTGTACTAGAATAGGAAGCTACATCATTTGGAGAAACTTTTAATTCATTTTCAGCAAAACAAAAGTAAATGTTAATAATTTTAATCATTCTCGTGGCAAATGTTTGTTGTGTGAGTCACTCTGCACAACTGGAGTCCATAAGGTTATCTGGGCATATATAGTTATTCACAGGAATATTAAAGCACCTCAGTTTTAGTTTGAGTTACTTCTAAGTCCTTAACATGAGCTGTTTTCTTCTGATATTTTCAGTTGGGTATTTTTGCTACTAGTCATACGTACAAGGTAACTGCTGCTTTTGAAGTGAACAGGAGTTTTTCCTACTCGTTTCAGTGAGGAATACATTCAGGTCCTTAATTAAATTTTATCACCTACATCACATCAGTCTTCATGGAAGAACCGTAGTATAGTGATATTCTCCTCATAGACGTATGAGGGACAAATGTTGTAAATGTGAATTAACAGCATTAACTATCACATAATCAGTATTTTTTTTAAGACAGATTTCTGATTGACTTGCAACGTGACAGTAGTCACTTGAATGAAATTATTACAATTTCCATCTGCTAATAAGAGCACAGCAAGAGCCTTACAAGTAATTCTGAAACAAATATACCCCTTCTCTGCTTTGCTTTTGATCAGCTGTTTCCTCCAGCTTCTTTCTTAACTCCAGTAATACAAGTGTCTCTAGACTATACCCTAGGCCACCAGAGCTGTTTTAGGTACTGCAATAAACTAAATAGTCATGATGTACTCCCCAAGTTGTTGATCTTTCCCCCACCTTCTTTTCCCTATGCTCCTTCTGCTCCTTATATCTGCATTAAAAAAAAAAAAAAAAAAGAAAAGATTTTTTTTTTTCTTCATTCAGTTTGTCAAGGCTGCTGAACAAAGTATTTTATCCCCACTGGTCTTCTGTAAACACGCCATAGCTGCCCTCCACACAGGGATAGAATTCCCATACCCCTCCTGAAGGCACTCATCTCTTTTTGTACATTCCTTGATGAGAAAGTTCACGGCTATAGAGGCATATTAAAAAGTGAACCAATTCTCCTGTTATGAAGAGTAGACAAATTCTAATTTTCCCACATTAGAAGGAAATAAACTCTGTCCTCTAGTATATGCCGAGGGCAGGAAGGCTCTGCAGGAGGATCTGGATAGGCTGGAGCGATGGGCTGAGGTCAACTGTATGAAGTTCAACAAGGCCAAGTGCCGGGTCCTGCACCTGGGGCGCAACAACCCCAAGCAGCGCTACAGGCTGGGAGATGAGTGGCTGGAAAGCTGACTGGCCGAGAGGGACCTGGGAGTATTGGTTGATAGTCGGCTGAATATGAGCCAGCAGTGTGCCCAGGTGGCCAAGAAGGCCAACAGCATCCTTGCCTGCATAAGAAACAGTGTGGCCAGCAGGTCTAGGGAAGTGATTGTGCCCCTGTACTCGGCTCTGGTGAGGCCGCACCTCGAGTACTGTGTTCAGTTTTGGGCCCCTCGCTACAGGAAGGACATGGACGTGCTCGAGCGAGTCCAGAGAAGGGCGACCAAGCTGGTGAGGGGTCTGGAGAACAAGTCTTATGAGGAGCGGCTGAGGGAGCTGGGCTTGTTCAGCCTGGAGAAGAGGAGGCTCAGGGGCGACCTTATCGCTCTCTACAGTTACCTTAAAGGAGGCTGTAAAGAGGTGGGGGTTGGTCTGTTCTCCTACGTGCCTGGTGACAGGACGAGGGGGAATGGGCGAAAGTTGCGACAGGGGAGTTTTAGGTTGGATGTTAGGAAGTACTTCTTTACCGAAAGGGTTATTAAGCATTGGAATGGGCTGCCCAGGGAGGTGGTGGAGTCACCATCCCTGGAGGTCTTTAAGAGACGTTTAGATGTAGAGCTTAGCGATATGGTTTAGTGGAGTACTTAGTGTTAGGTCGGAGGTTGGACTCGATGATCTTGAGGTCTCTTCCAACCTAGAAATCTGTGATACTGTGATACTGTGATACTGTGATATGCCCTCACCTACACTGAAATTGTTTTCATTCACCCACTGGAATCATAAATTCTTTCTCCTACCAGAATGACACACTTTGTCTCCAAGATCATGCAGGGGTGAAGTGCTAAGAAACACTTCAGAACCACAGGCAGACAGTGTACTCCATTTTCTAAACAAAAAGAAATTATAGCCCTTATTAACCTGTACACCTTCTACAGACAGTGGGACAGGATCAAAGAACACAGTCCTTAACATTTAAAAAAAAAAAAAAAGTTTCATCTTAGGAAGCAAAGCAGCAGTATCAGGACAATGACTGAGAAGTCAGTTGCAGATCTCTGTTTATTCTCTCTCATACTCATCAAGGACTCTGAGATGACACGTTCTGTTTAAAGTCAAATAATGTTTTTTCCTAATTACTAACACTTTGAACTTTTAATTAGGTTCTCAAATGAAGCTCTCCTGCCTCTAGCAATTCCTACAGAAATAAAAACATTTCAAGCTTAGCAAAGCACTAACGTAGATGCAGCATACAACAGCTTGCAGCTCCACAGTAACAGTGTAGTAAAAGGAAGATATGATGAAAAGAGATACAGGCCAAACTAACTCTTGATTTGCATGTCATGCAATCTTACTGTGTGCTATATGGAATGAATCTTATATTGGAGGACAGAAACAGAGTTTTGCTTGAGTGCAACAAACCCATACCAGGTAGAAATTGTATCCCTACAGAGCTAGTTCCTCAAGATGGGTGAGTACAGGTATGGAAAACTGATCCAAGGATGAAATAGAATGCCTGGTTCTCTGCTGGCATAGATGATATAGCTGCTTTGCACTGTGCTGGTTGGTTCCTAGCACCTTCGGTCTAGTGCCATGAGTGGAGAACACCACATTCCAGAACCTTCCAGTATGATCTCCATCTGCTGATCATACAGCTCTGCTCACTTGGGGATTCCTGAATGACAGAACGATGTCATGGTCAGTGGTTGCAAACAGTCAACTATTCAAACCAAACCAGGGCCACAGGAATCTACTGCTAAGTACACAATTATGCATGCTTTTTATCAGGACACTTAATTAAAGTAAAGGGTTGCAGCAATTTTTTACCCAGCAATTTTTGCCCAGTACAATTATCTTCTAATCCAAAAAAACCCTGTTAAAGAACCTCACTTTCTTAGCTGTGATAAACTGAGGTTGTTCACCTTTATAATGAAATTCAATGCTCCATTCCACTGTCACTTTCCTCATCAAGCAGTTCCTGCCTTTCCATGCTGCTGCAGTATTATATAACCAGCCATGGGCAAAAGCTGGATGCAAATCCAGCTTAAGAGCCAAGCTCAATGCAGCAGAGCCATATTCATTTACCTGTTTGGAGAAAGGTACAAATTCTCAGTTGACAAGTTCTCTTTAAAAAGTAACAGTTTTTAAGTGACATAAACATGTTTTTCCCGTGCCTCAAACTCTGCAGAGTCACATACATCCCTGTGAAAATCAGGATGGAAATATTTGGTATCCATTTTGCAAGAATGTGAACAGCATCCAGAAACACTAGCAACACACCATATTGGCATTAGCATGAAGTGAAGTAAATCCTTCTTCTCAGTAAGACTAATTCCCCAAGGTGCCACACATGCATGTGCAACATTTGCACATACTGGACATGATGCACAGGAGAATAAGTGACAGAGTGACAGATGAGGTTAGTGCTTCGTCTCAGGTCTTGGACTGGATTTCCAAGGGATGTATTTCCCTTTCAGTGGGGGTTGAGAGGGAAAAGATATTGGAAGTGTCACTTAATGGAATTGTGTAAGACTCATGAAAGAAAACTGCAAAAAATGAGCCATCAGATGAATCAATGATCATAAAAATTTCACAGGAAACCTCTACAGTCAGTAGATACTTGTATAGGTTTTGCAGCAGTACCAGTAACAGAATAGAAGGAAGGATAAAGTTGGCTGCATTCATCTTTGGAAACATTTTCTAGCTCCTGAGTAATTATCAACGGATATCAGGAACAGTAACATTGTCCAGGTGGGCATAAAAAAAAAAATAATAAAATAAAATAAAATAAAATAAAATAAAATAAAATAAAATAAAATAAAATAAAATAAAATAAAATAAAATAAAATAAAATAAAATAAAATAAAATAAAATAAAATAAAATAAAATAAAATAAAATGGTTTATTCCAGGTCTATTACCAAAGGACTCTTCAAAAATCCAGGAGATGTGTTACCACCAAACAGCCTGTGTCTGAACAAAGTAAATGAAAAGTTACTCGGGCTTATTTGTGTCACTACCCACACTTCTTACTCCAGCAACTGTTACTACCTTCAATAAACAGATCAAAATTAATCAAGAAACTCAGAGAGCTGCAGCAAAAGTCTAAGGGAAATAACAGGAACATGAACATCAAGAAAATGATCTTGATCTTGGCCCGTTCTTTTAGTGAAGTTCCAAGCTCATGAAGGGATAAGGACTAGCACTCAGACCCAGCTGCTCAGATGGTATAAAATGGGATAGACTTTGGATTCTTTGACCACAGAATGTTGTTCCATGAACTAGTGGAAAGAGGAGTGTTGTCTCCTCAAGACAAAGAAAGAGCACCTTTGCTTATAAACTTACTGGAGGAGGATTTTATCTGTCTTTGAAGGGAAGGATGACAGAAGCTTTTAGTTATGTGCAAACTTGAGTGACTTTGACAAGGACTTGGAATCAAAAGGAAGAGAAACCAGTGAATTATGGACCATTCACCTCACCTTAAGCTCCTGGAAAAAAATAAAAACTAGTTTAGGTGCTAGTTTTGGTTTTGTCAACAGCACATTGCATCAAGCCAATCTAATTTCATTCCATAGTAGATCAATATAGGCTAGGAAAGAAGCTGAGAAGGTCATATTTTTTAACCTTGTGAAGACATTGCCCTGTCTGCCACAGTATTCTAATAAGGAAGCAGTGAAACTTGGTCTAAAAGAAATTACCTAATTATGGTTACAAAACTATTTATAAAAGTGTGCCAAAGAAGAGTTATCAGTTGATAACTGCCAGTGTGAAAGGATAAAGATATGCAATTCACTCGGAAGAGAGAAGAAGCAATATGATTTATTGATAACAAAGCTTATGTGACTTAACAAAGATTCGGTGACGGCAAGGTACACTTGATTATAACTGTCATTTGCACCTAATTACACACTATATAAAAAACACCATATACTAATCAAAGACACTAAAGGAATAACATTATATACTACATAAAGACTGCGTAAGGAACTGGGTTAGGTGACATTACATCAAGAAAACCCTCCTATTGAGTCATGAGGTTCAGAGTGGACACCCTTGCTTTCTAAACTCCTTGAACCAAAGAGGTAAGGAGCATAGGTGTGACTGAATTCACTCCTAGTCCCCGACTTGGTCAATGGTTTATGTCTAAACAATAATATACATTATGTGAATCCTTTATGCTACTTACCTAAAATTATAAAGTGCAATCAAAAAGCACCATTACAGTGCATGAGCATGCTGTTTCTTTCCCAATCCACTTACCAATTATCTGTAGCAACAAGGGTCCTCTCAATCTGCAGAAGTAACCTTCGTAGGCATCCTTGCCCAACCAGAGGTCGTGGTGTGCAGCCCGCTGTCATGTCAGGAAAGGTCAAAGGGCTCCTGGGATGCTCACTATTTATGGGGTAAGATGATTGACTTAAGGTCATGTTTGCATACAAATGTTATCTTCTTTCAAATTAGGCTTGAGTCATATTTTCTTCCAAATTTGGCCAACACTGGAGTGGGGTGGGTGGGTAGGGATGCATTGCTCAAATTAGCCCTTGGCTATTTGTCTTCTGTCTTCCCCAGATCCAGGATACAACATGATCAGGCACACCACACATATCCATCACAACTGCCATTGATGGTTATTTCTTTAGGCCAGATGCTCTGCTTAATGCAAGGAGTTGGGAGTTCATCATTACATAAATTGTACCTACAGAGTATGATAGTATGTCAGAGGGTAAGGTTAGCAATCCAAATGGCCTTGGCAAAGTGATGAAAAGGTCTGAAAGAATAGAATCCAGTTCAATAGCAACAAACACAAGCCATTCCACTCAAACAAGAATAATTGGCTATAAAAACAAAGGACCGGGAACAACCAGAGAATAACATAGCTTTCCTAAACATGCTAGATCTTCCATATTCCATCCTGAAATATATGTTTCTCTGTACTCTTGGGAGTTAGGCACAAAATAATCAGTGCATCCCACTCCTGACAGCAAGCACCTAACAGCAAGGTTTGATCATGCCTGATGGCTTTTTAACATTCTTTCTTATGCTTTGCTTTCACAGAACATTTTCTCTAAAGAGCAAAGTTGTTTTGCATTGTTTTTAGCCAAATGCTTCTTCAGCGTGTTCAGTACTTCAGAAATGTAGGACAGCTGTTTTACCAAGTTGCCTATAAATTACAAGAGACTGATTGCATGTGCCAGAAGCATCCTGCCCTATTAGCAGATGTTGAGAAAGGATTAAGCATGCTTGGCTGCCTCACTGAGACATTTGGAGGAAGAGGAGGTAAGAAGAGGCCTTTAGCAAGAAAGGCTCCAGAACACTGACTGAGTCACCCCGGACCTGAGACCCCAGGGACAGCTATGACTGGGGAGGAGCCCTGATGCCAGTCCTGAAATGTCCTTGTCTTGAAGTCCGTACAACATGTGGGCTGCATAGGAGAACAGGCTGGGAAAAGCATCAGCTCACAAAAGCATGTTCTGATAAAGATGATGCTAAATATCCATGTTGTTTTCAGTCATGCATATTGAAGAAATTGATTGTTCCTTTCTCATTTTTGAGTGACAATCACAAAAAACAGATGTTACACTGTTATTTTTTGTCACTGGCACCTAGCCCCCTGGCAAGGTTAAAGCAAGTCTTTTGGTATCCTTAGAACAGTAGGGCAGCAGAGCTGCTTCCTTTGTTTACACAATACTATTCTGAATAACGTTTGAGGCTAAGATTTTGTTGCTTTGTAATCCATGTTTTGGCAGTCTTCTATTCCACTCCCCCCCCCCCCCCCTCCCCCCTCCCCTTCAAATTTGGTATTCCACAATCCTTGCAAAGCCTAGCATGTATATCTGTCACACAGTAAGCTTTGAAGACAAATACATGTAAGATCCTTGACATCTGTGACACCCATTTAGCTTCCACTGAAGAAGGAAGGACGTTTTCAGGGTTATCTTTGCAACTTACTTTCTCAGTGTCTTTTTGAATTCAAGCTTCATAAGTAGAGCAGGACAAATAGACTTCAACATTGTGTCATACATCTCATCTGGATACCTAATATAAATGCTTAATTTTACATAAAACATTGACTACTTCTAACGTTAGATGTTAAAGAAGATGTAGAAGTAAAAATGTCAGTTGTTGACAAATAAATAAAAAAAAAAAGTCATTTGGAGAATGAGTACTATTAATTCCAACATTGATACACGGAACAAATATTTCTTCTAAATCACCATTCTTTTGCTAGGAGTTGCATGTGATGTCTTTGGAAAAAATAAAAACAAAAGCCTACAAAAATTATCCACCTGTTGATCAGATGTACAACATTAGGAATGTGTCACTGATACAATACAAAGAAGCAGAAGGTTCACTGGACATTAGACATCACTTGTCTTCCATTTTAATTAATTGTCAGTAGGAAAGAAAAAATAAGAAGCCCAAAAATAAACAATGAGCAGCTTACTGCTTCTGCAATCTGCACTTTAAGTTGTAAGATCATGTGATAAAGTACTAGACAGTGCTATATAATGTAAATCCTATAGGTGGGTGTTCCAGCAATAAAATTGGAGATTAGTAACTAGAAAAAAAGAATCGTGATTCAAGGGAGAAGGGGAATGGCTAAGTGGAACAATGATCTGACGCTCTGAGCAATTTTAATGGTTTTTACTATAGTGTTTGCAGAAAGACGATGTTTGTTCAAACTTTACCACTTAAAAGTGTTTTTCTGAAATTGAGGAATAAATTGATATCTTTCAACTAAATGGCCCTTGTTCCTCATGTAGCCAGTACTGTAGACACTTTATTTTCTCCCACAAAATGAAAGCTGAGTGAAATAAAAAGTAAAAAGAATATGGAATGAACTCAATTTCCAATTATATATATATAAAGGTGCTAGCTTCCCAGAATGAGTAGGACACCTGTAATATGTTAAAAGCAATTTTATATGACTTGGAATATAAACATCCCCCATCCCCCTAATGCCTGTAGGACATGTAAAGTTACTTTGACAGAGCCCAACAGAAAGATTATACTAATGCTAAAAATCTCATAAAGAGGGAGCATATATAAGTAAGTCACTGTCATCATAAATTAAGCATGCCTGGGACTAACCTCTGGCACTGAGGCACTAGCACCAGACCCTCTCAGTTTCCAAAAGTTATAGTTATGTCCATATTGTTTGTCAGGGATGAGCTCGGGCCCATGTTATCTCCCAGACAATACTTGAGAGTGGGAGACTGCTTGTTGGTCTAGGCCAACATTATGCTCATTGGCCTTCTAACAGTTTAAAATTACAGCCAACTGAGTTCAAGTGGCAACAACATTCATGCACATTTTTTTTACTTACACATGTAGATCTTGGATCTAAGAGACCTAAGAAGCATATTGATTTGAATCATGCCAACTATTCCTTTTTGACCCCGGAAAAGAGAATGTAAGTACTCTGTACTAGTATTTCATCAAGAATGCATAATAAAATGGTCAATAATTGTCATCATTTAAAGTATATCTTAGTAGCAACCAGCCATTTCAGAAACAGCAGTTCTCTGAAAATTAGGAATTTAGCGTAAGCTCGACTGCTTCCTCTGCAGTCAGTGAAGAGGAAATAAACACTTCCTGTCTCAAATCCCATTTTCAGTGGGTTGAAATGATCCCTGAAAGTGCCTGCCTGTTGCCTGCTTATTTCTGCCTTCGTTGTCTGCAGAAGGAGAAGTGGCATCATCATTTAGAAAGAAAAAAAACTAGGTGAAATGCCACCACAATTGCCACCTAAGATTTCTGTACCTTCTGCAGGCTTGGTGAATATATTATCTGTGGTAAATGTGTGCATAGAAAGTTCCGCTGAAAGTTTAATTTGCAGCATTCTGATGAAAGGAAAGAGACCTGATACTAAAGTGATATGGTAAGTTGATGCTAGAATACAGGAGGTCCTGCCTTTTAGCCTTTGTTTAGTATGCTGGACCTTGCCAGCAGTAACAACCTTCTATAATTGGGAGAAATAGATATTTTAAAGGCAGAATGGTGTGGTAAAATAGCTCTTCAAAAACAGTTTGGGAGAATACATTCTTTGTAGCCTCATGAATCATTTGTGAAATATCTGCCTGTACTACTACTAAGGTTTTCAAGCAGCTTTGTACTTTATGAAAATGAACTTGAAGTAATATGGTCCTGATATGAGGATATGTTGTAACTAACTCTTTTTCAGATTTTACTGGACACGTAGTGTGGAGAATAACTGTCAAATACAAATACCAAAACTGGATATTCTTTTCATAAATCTAGAAGAAATATACTAGATTTATCATAGATCTGTATATTTAGTTTACATCTTTCATAGACAAAACTCTGCAAGACATATTTTTAGATTACTGCATGGTTTCATGTGACTTGAACCTATATTTAATCCCAAATTAAAGTAAATAACAATGTTATTCCAAACTCCCAGAAGCTGGGGACCATTCCAGCAGGTAATTCAATACCAAACTGAAGAACTTGATGTTCAGTGGGCAGAAAAATAAAAATATATCTCAACAAAAGAGGTGATTAATTAGTTGAAAAAACATAAAAGTGTCACCCTGGAACCTAGGAGGGACTTCTATCTAATGAAAAGAGAGATATAATTGCATTAAATGTTCCTATAGTTACACATTTGAGAACTCCCTAAAATCAGGTGATTCAAAGGCAACTTAAGAAATTTGTTTAGATCCCCTCTCTCCTCTAGGATGAATGTGGATTTAGAGAAAGATGCTTAACTGTTGGCACACAGGACTGAAGTCCCTAGGACATCTGGTAACACAAATTCCATGCTTCCCATGAATCTGCAGTCAAACCTCAAACATTAATAGCAGCCAGTACTTTTTTCCCTGGTCTGTTAAGACCGTAGATAAAATTCTGCTTTCTGGGGCCAGGGCCTGTGAACTAAGGGAAACACATGACTCAAATATACATTTTTTTTCTATTATTGTTAAGAGTAGACATCATCATTCATTCATTTGTTCTTACTTTTATAAAAATCAGTCCATACCAAATAATCCTAGCCTAGTGGCTTGTCTTTGCCAAAAGCATATTTTTTCCAGGCTGTTTTCAGGTTTTATCAGAACTCAAGAAGTGGTAAATCCACATCATACCTGGCAGCTGTGCCCACAGGTTATTACACAAATATTACTAAACATTTGTGCTTCTCTTTTTGTTTCTATTTGTCTGACTTTAAATTCTCTCGGTTGTTTCTCATTATACACATCTTCCTCCACTGCATCAGAGATATCTATGGTTCTAACTGAACTGCGATTAATTACAAACATGAA
Source organism: Anser cygnoides (assembly GCF_040182565.1). NCBI lineage: Eukaryota > Metazoa > Chordata > Aves > Anseriformes > Anatidae > Anser > Anser cygnoides. Next base: position 115,482,713 of record NC_089873.1, on the reverse strand, counting down.
ATTAAATTGTCAAATAATTCCACATTGATTAGATATGGCAAAGGCTTCCAGGATATGCTGGCCTAAGCTAGGTATAAACCAGAACCTTAAAACAAACCCATATTATCACTCCTTCTAGACCATATGACCTAGTAGTTCATATGCAGATACATGCATTTTGTCATAATTTCCCTTTCTCCCCAGTGTTTTGTAGCTAGCTGTATCTACCTTCAAGTATGCTGCACTGAAGCTTTTTTAAGCCACAATACATTCAGTTATTAGTAAGTACAGAGAAATGCCAGTTCATAATAAGCCAAGATGAAATATTTTAATATCCACTATTTTTTGTCAGTTCTGAAAATGATGAAAGCCTCCCAATGCCATTATAGATTCAGTTCCATGTCTCTGCTTCAACATTGCAAATCTACAAGCAACTCTTATTAACTGTTTTTCTATATTAAAGGTTATATAGTCAGAAGTCTGTGGAGGACTTTGTTTCACTGTAAATAGCAAATTTTCCTCACCAATTTTCAATGTGAATCATTCTTATATTTTTCACTGGTACTGTCAGCATAATATCCCTTGCAAGCATACTAGAGATACTATACTCATAAGTAAAATACAACATGCATAAGAAATATATATTGTTGTCTGGAGAGAAGAATTTTCCTCAAATTCTTTTGCCATACATTGGCTTTTCTATAAACTTGCCATGAAGGGAATTCAGGAGTCAATATGGAAAAAAGAAAGGAATTCACAAAAATCATCAGTAGGAATAACGAGGAAAATGTGTGTAGTAAAATAAAAATGCAAATTAAATGATGGATGGATGGATGGATGGATGGATGGACGGACGGACAGACGGACAGCATGTGCATGTTTGCCCACATGTTTGCGTACATCAGCACATGCAAAGCTATCTCTGTGCATGCATGCACTAGTGTATAAATTCAAAGGACAAAAAATTCAGCAGCCTGACTGTAACTGAGTTTGCAAGAGTCACCCTTCCTGTGACAGTCAATTTCTAGGTATGATCTGCCTATCTGAAGAGGTGATAACACAGCAGACCATAGAGCTATGTGGAGATGCTGAATCAGCTCACATATAGGCAGGCAGGTTCATCCATGTAGCATTATTTAAAAGGCAATCAAGGCATGTGTGTCTGACATTGTTAGCCCCTCATGATGCTGGTAGTGTTACAGTTCTGTCATGCATGCTTCGTAAACATGGATGAGTCCATTACCAGTGAACACCTGAAAGACAAGACAATAACCTGAGATACAGAGCTAAAACAGAGAAAAAAAAATAACCTTATTGTCTCAAAGGATTTATCCAACACAACTGACTGCAAGATTTTTACTGCCCCAATTCATTTATTACAGAAAATTTGAGGGAAGATAATGCTGCCACCATGTTCTTCTTAACAGATCACCCTTCTCAATTAAAAAGCAAGCAATGCATCTCTGATGCACAGATATTGCAAAATCTTCAAAAATTCAGAAATCTAATAGGGGTAAAGCAATTCCAGTTGATGACTGCGATTGTTTTCTGTGTTTAAAAAGGCAGTGTGTTTTGTTCTTGTAGAATGTTGAACTGTTCTTGTGTGCTGCTGCCATTGAGCCTGCATTATAATGGAAACATAGAAGATGCCAAGCCCCAGCATGTGTTTCTAATTAAGATTCTTCATTTTTTGTTCAGATGTTAGAGGATGACCTGATTAGCCCTGCCAATTATCAGAGCTCAGCTACTGTGACTTCTTATCTTATTCAATAACTACAGTCTGATTTGCGTATTTGGAGAAGAAAGAACCATATACCTCAAAGAATAGGGCAAATGTCCTGAAGTCCATTGACAATGTGGAAAATTTAGTGTGGATCATAGGGGAACACTTCCAGCCAGCTTTCTGTTCTCAAGCCTTCCATTTCCTCTCATACATTGTAATAAGCAATTAGCACAGCTCAAACTACAACTTACAGCCTAACTGTGCAGGCAGATGTCTATTTTTCAGGTACAATTACGTGTAATAGAATTTATTGCAGTAGAATTACCTGAAATTTTAAAACAACAGGAAGATTTATTTCTTACCATCTAGGATTCCTCAGTGATGTTATGAAATAAGAAGAAACAATAAAATCCTTCCTTGAGAATTAGTGTCTTTTGTCAGCTAGCAAGCAGTGTATTATTTAGAGAAAGCAAAAAATACAGAATCAGTGAAAACAACTGGCATGAAGGGTAGTAGATGAAGTGCCAGGTTAAGTTTGAGCTTTGAAAATGCTTTATTAGGTTGTGTTCACATAAAAAGTACTTCAATATGTCTATTAGGTAAATTGTATACAGTTATCAGAAGATACCTTTTTGTACAAGTATTACCTGTACAAGTATTGCCTGCCTATCGGCTCTTCAGGAGGGACAGGCAGCACAGAGGGGGTGGTGGCGTGGCTCTCTACATTAGAGAATCTTTTGATGTTGTGGAACTCCAGGCTGGGAATGATAAGGTTGAATCCCTGTGGGTTAGGATCCGCGGGAAGGCCGGCAAGGCTAGCATCCTGGTCGGGGTCTGTTATAGACCGCCGAACCAGGATGAGGAGACGGATGAGGAGTTTTATAGGCAACTGACAGAAGTTGCAAAATGGTCGGCGCTTGTCCTCGTGAGGGACTTCAACTTCCCGGACATATCCTGGAAACACAACACGGCACAGAGAAAGCAGTCTAGGAGGTTTCTGGAGAGCGTGGGAGATAGCTTCCTGACGCAGCTGGTCAGTGAACCTACCAGGGGTGGTGCCCCACTAGACCTTCTCTTCACAAACAGAGAAGGACTGGTGGGAGATGTGGTGGTCGGAAACTGTCTTGGGCAGAGTGACCACGAAATGGTAGAGTTCTCTATTCTTGGCGAGGCCAGGAAGGGGACCAGTAAAACTGCTGTATTGGACTTCCGGAGGGCTGACTTTGAGCTGCTCAGGACGCTGGTTGGCCGAGTCCCTTGGGAGGCGGTTCTGAAGGGCAGAGGAGTCCAGGAAGGCTGGGCGTTCCTCAAGAAGGAAATCGTGATGGCACAGGAGCGGTCCGTCCCCACGTGCCCAAAGACGAGCCGGCGTGGAAGAAGACCGGCCTGGCTCAACAGAGAGTTGCGGCTTGTGCTTAGCAGAAAAAAGAGGGTTTATAATCTTTGGAAAAAAGGGCGGGCCACTGAGGAGGACTACAAGGATGTAGCGAGGCTGTGCAGGGAGAAAATTAGAAAGGCCAAAGCTCATCTGGAGATCAACCTGGCTACTGCCGTTAAAGACAACAAAAAATCCTTTTACAAATATATCAACGTGAAACGGAGGACTAAGGAGAATCTCCATCCTTTACTGGATGCGAGGGGAAACCTAGTTACTAAGGATGAGGAAAAGGCTGAGGTGCTTAATGCCGCCTTTGCCTCGGTCTTTAGCGGCAATACCGGTTGTTCTCTGGATACCCAGTGCCTTGAGCTGGTGGAAGGGGATGGGGAGCAGGATGTGGCCTTCGCTATCCATGAGGAAATGGTTGGCGACCTGCTACGGACCTTGGATGTGCACAAGTCGATGGGGCCGGATGGGATGCACCCGAGGGTACTGAAAGAACTGGCGGAGGAGCTGGCCAAGCCGCTTTCCATCATTTATCGGCAGTCCTGGCTATCGGGGGAGGTCCCAGTTGACTGGCGGCTAGCCAATGTGACGCCCATCTATAAGAAGGGCCGCAGGGCAGACCCGGGGAACTATAGGCCTGTTAGTTTGACCTCAGTGCCAGGAAAGCTCATGGAGCAGATTATCTTGAGGGTCATCACGCGGCACTTGCAGGGCAAGCAGGCGATCAGGCCCAGTCAGCATGGGTTTATGAAAGGCAGGTCCTGCTTGACGAACCTGATCTCCTTCTATGACCAAGTGACGCGCTTGGTGGATGAGGGAAAGGCTGTGGATGTGGTTTACCTTGACCTCAGTAAGGCTTTTGACACCGTTCCCCACAACATTCTCCTCAAGAAACTGGCTGCTCGGGGCTTGGACTGGCGTACGCTTTGCTGGGTTAGAAACTGGCTGGATAGCCGGGCCCAGAGAGTTGTGGTGAATGGAGTCAAATCTGGTTGGAGGCCGGTCACTAGTGGTGTCCCCCAGGGCTCGGTACTGGGGCCGGTCCTCTTTAATATCTTTATCGATGATCTGGATGAGGGCGTCCAGTGCACCCTCAGTAAGTTTGCAGATGACACCAAGCTAAGTGCGTGTGTCGATCTGCTCGAGGGCAGGAAGGCTCTGCAGGAGGATCTGGATAGGCTGGAGCGATGGGCTGAGGTCAACTGTATGAAGTTCAACAAGGCCAAGTGCCGGGTCCTGCACCTGGGGCGCAACAACCCCAAGCAGAGCTACAGGCTGGGAGATGAGTGGCTGGAAAGCTGCCTGGCCGAGAAGGACCTGGGAGTATTGGTTGATAGTCGGCTGAATATGAGCCAGCAGTGTGCCCAGGTGGCCAAGAAGGCCAACAGCATCCTGGCCTGTATAAGAAGCAGTGTGGCCAGCAGGTCTAGGGAAGTGATTGTGCCCCTGTACTCGGCTCTGGTGAGGCCGCACCTTGAGTACTGTGTTCAGTTTTGGGCCCCTCGCTACAGGAAGGACATGGACGCGCTCGAGCGAGTCCAGAGAAGGGCGACCAAGCTGGTGAGGGGTCTGGAGAACAAGTCTTACGAGGAGCGGCTGAGGGAGCTGGGCTTGTTCAGCCTGGAGAAGAGGAGGCTCAGGGGCGACCTTATCGCTCTCTACAGTTACCTTAAAGGAGGCTATAGAGAGGTGGGGGTTGGTCTGTTCTCCTACGTGCCTGGTGACAGGACGAGGGGGAATGGGCGAAAGTTGCGACAGGGGAGTTTTAGGTTGGATGTTAGGAAGTACTTCTTTACCGAAAGGGTTATTAAGCATTGGAACGGGCTGCCCAGGGAGGTGGTGGAGTCACCATCCCTGGAGATCTTTAAAAGACGTTTAGATGTAGAGCTTAGTGATATGGTTTAGTGGAGTACTTAGTGTTAGGTCGGAGGTTGGACTCGATGATCTTGAGGTCTCTTCCAACCTAGAAATCTGTGATACTGTGATACTGTGATACCTTAGGTTTTAATTTCAATTTATGGTCACATTCAGACTGCGTCATGAAAACCCTTTTTAAAGCTCTTCTAGATACTACAAAGGCATGAGCCACCTCTCCTCACCCCCTCTGAAGACATACACATACATATCTTGCAGCCGTTTTCGGTGTCTCATCTTGCACCAGCAACATGAAAGAATAGCAAGAGAGATGAGGAGAAGAGAAGCAAGTTCACCAGCTGAGAAAGCAAATGTTTTTAGAATAGAGCTGCATACGCAAAGACTTAGCCTGGAGGTGGGTGTTAAGATAACTTTTTAAAAACTGACAGTAAAAATGCAGTGCCCATAAATGGTGGGCCAGATGGTTGTCTTTCTGCTGTAACAGGTTATGCTTCAAATACTGCAACGCATATGTATTTGGTGTGTGAGATGATTTTTCCTCTTGGGGACATATATTCCTAGCCATTGCACCCAAAACTTTCTGTATTGATAACACCATAGATAGACTGGGAGTTTTCCAGGCATTGGGATCGCAGGTTTACACTTTCTTGACAAGGGTGTCCATAATCTTGCTTTCTCCTTGTGGTTACCCCAGGCAGCCTCTAACACACTTACACATATTGAACCATATTTTTACTATGAAGAAGATCATGTCAAACAGGACTGAAAAGACTATGTATTTGGGGCTTGTGAAGATATTTACTGCACCTCATGAAATGAAGGATGACTTCTCATCTCTCACCATACTGCCAACAAGTTAGATCTCTGGGTTCAGACCTTTGTCTGAATTCCCCATCTAACCAATCAAAAGAGACAGAGAGTGATTCCCCACGCCATCTTTAGGAAGGAGTAAAGCTGTGCAGAAGTAGAATGCTTAATTTCAGCATAAGTAGATGCTTAATTTTCAGGTGTCTGAAGTGAAGGCTGTCCTGAGAGTGTTTACACAGTGCCTTAGTGCAGGAGAGAAAGCCTCCTATAAATGCTCACCCTGACATACTACACAGTATATTCCCAATGGGGACCACTCCAGCCTAAGCAAACACAACCTGACTCTCTGGGAATCTAACAGAGTTAAAAATAAAAATAAATAAAATCTTTAGTTTGAAAAATATATTATGATGTGTGTGACTGGAATTGTTGATTTGTTTCATTGAGGTTTAGAATGTCTTCACCTTTGTCTTTCAAAATCTTTTTCAAAAATAATTTTACTCCTGGAGCAAGCTTTGCAGAGTTATGTGGGATTACAGTTATGAAGATTATACTCTGCTAGAACTCACTAGCCTGAGTTGCACTTGTAACTCCCACAGACTTGCACTAGAAATTTTAGGCTCATCAGTCTCAATGTAACTTTTCAAAGTGTGATAACAGAACCCATGTCACTCAGATGTTTTTACATATTAAACTGCATTTTGCTGAAGTCTAGATCCTGAAGTCTCTCTTGTTACTAGTCCTTTCCAGTAAGGTTGCTTAACTGAAAGTAGGAAGGCTTAAGGAGTAGGTAATTAGTGTGCTTACTGTGGGAGGGAATTTGAACAAACAAAAGAAAAGCAAAAGGAGTTATAAGCTTCTGTGTAACCATGAAGGGAAAAAAATAAGAAAAGCCCTTTTTACTGTACCTTAGGGAGGTTCATCACATCATGTTTCAATAACAGGAGTGTTCTCAAGAAAAAAAGAGGCAGGAATGTACAAGGTTCTGTCTTTAGACTCCTGCTGAGCAATAATGGAAGTATAACTAATTAAGGGCCTGAACAAGGGCTCATTGAAGCCAAGTGAAAGCCTCCCACTGATTTCAATGGGTCTTGGATCAACTTTAAATGTGTAGAGTGTAAATATGACTGCATTAAAAACATGATGAGCCAATGTCTGCTTTCAGTCAGGGTGGTTATATTATGCCAATCCTCACCCAGAGCTGGTTCACAGCTTCCCAGGAGAATCAAAGGTTAATATTCCAAAATGGAGAGCTTGAGCCAAGCTACTCCTGATCTGAAATGGGTAATGGGCAAAGCTGGTAGAGAAAGGACTTGGTGAGACAGGCTTGCTGCTGCTTCTGCCCCTGAATGGATAAAGGACAAGAAATTAATACCTCTGCAATTGTTTGTCCCCATCTCCTTGTACATACCCATCTCAAGCAGCCTGAATTTCCAGAGCTTTGGCTAGATCAAGCTGCAAGTCAAACACAATTTTTGAAATTCCCAGTAGTTTAGTGTCTACTTTTCCTGTGCATTTGCCTGTACATAAAGCCAGTCCTGCTTTCACCAGTGACAATGATCTTTCTATCACACCAATCAGGTAGCCCTTCTTTCTTAACTTGTAAGAACTGAAAGCCAATGACTCTATCAGGGAATGACACTGATTTTATAATTACTTTTAGCTCAGAGTCCTGACTATTTTAATGCTAAACAGTTTGTAAAGAATGGAAAATCTTTAAGTGCATTATATATTAGCCCCCTCAGTTTCCCAAAATATTTCTTTTTAACTCCTTAGCTATTTACAGTATATATTAGCCTGCTTCTTAGTCAATGGATATCCTCCCCAGTTCCCAAGTGTGGTCTGACTTCATATGCACAAACTTCATATGTCTGTTCCTGAGTTTTCTAAGGACTGTTACAGAGGGGACTGTAAATGTTGAATCAGCAATGTCATAGGAAAAAAAAAAAAAAAAAAAACTAGTTTGAAAGGGTATTAGCAGTCCAAATAAGAGTTTGGAGAACCAAACCTTTGATTTTCAGTGTGTTACTCTTCTCTTTTGCATCTTGTTAAACACGTAATGTCAAGCTGCCCAGGAGCCTTCTTGCATACATATCTTAAGAGCAGCCACATCTTTTCTCTACCCCAAAACATAAGTAGACAAAAGCCTACCCATGCAACAAACATCTGTTTACTCTCTTGTATTCTGATTCATTGGAAAAGATTTGCAGAAGAAATGTAATATGTTGACAAGTGGGAGGCGGGTTCACTCAACTGTGACTAAAAATTATCCATGATGAAAAAAATATGTCTTCTTTCCATTCCTGTGGTAATTCTAAGCTGTAAAATGATTGCTCTTTTCCCACAAAAAAAAAAAATTAAAAAATTAAAAAAGGGGCGGGGGCAGAGTGAATTAGTGAGAAAACAAGAACTTGTCAAAAATTTATGGAGTTAGGCCTGTTATTAAAAGAGTCAGTTTAAAGTCATGGACTCTGCCAAATTTAACACCCTCTTCAGCCTACTGAAAGAGCAAAGTTGAATTAGTAGACTCCTTTGCAATGGCAAATATTTTAAACATCTGAAATGCTGGAACTCTACATGCTATGCAAATCAGATATAATCCTCTCTACTCTAGTTCTAATCAAAATAAAAGCACATCCTCAGTTCAAGCCAGAAAACAGAAAAGTTGGGCAAACACACAAGAGCATACATTATGCAAGTTGGAATGAATAAATAAATAAATAAATCTTATTTCCCAATGACCAATAGAAAAGGAAAAATAGAGTCAGGAGTCAATCTGTTGTTTTTTTTGTTTTATTTTGTTTTTGAACAATTTCTTATTTTATTAATTGGTTAATGAATGGTACAGCTGAATTCAAAAACCTACCTTATAAACATGCAGTATGCACACAAGACTAAACTGACCCTGATGGGAAAACAGATATGATTGACAGTTGATCTTTATAAGATAGATTGTAAAAAAGTAAGTGATTTCATACTGTTGTTTGTTCTCTGGGGTAACTCGTAACATTACCTTAAGTTTGTTCAGATTAACTCCTTAGGTACTATTTTACATATACTTTCTTTTTAATCAATGATCTATTGCTCACTAGTTGTGATAATCCTTTTTTTCTTGAGAAACAAAGAAGTAAACATGAAAAAAAAAGATTAAATCAAGAATAAACAAAAAAGTCAGAGACAGTAAAGAACCTTTAGAAAGAAAAAATAAATGTCTCTAGAAGAAAAAAGAGGAGATTTTTCCCCTTAGACAAGATACAACATGTGTTCTGAATGAGCGTATAAAAATGTTGATCAAAGAAAAATATATATCTCACTTCACATATTGATTTATCCTCATAGTTCTAAACCTTCACACTGAAAGTATTCTGAAACCTTATGTCACTATTACCATTACCTTGCTGTCACCAACTGAAGTCCAACAATGTCTACTAATGAATGAATTAATCATTCTATTGCCCTGTAGGAAGTGATAATGCAGTTTGAGTCCTGATATCAAATAAGAGTTGGTATCACACATATGATAGCTAGAAAGATAGACAGACAAACAGACATTTGTATATACACATACATATATGTATCTTTTATTGTGAAAAAGTATGTGACAATAATCCTTCCTTTAGACCAGTGCAGCAGATGGTGATTTTGGATATCACAAGCAAACCCTAGCTCTGTGTTTAGGTAGATTTATTCAAGCTCAACATGGTCAAATACAAATATCTCTTTTCTTAGAAGTTTTTTGGATAGAAGACAGATCTCAGTGCAAATATCTTTAGACTATATTTCATAAATGAACAAAGATTTGGAAAGGGGAAGCTCCTTATTTTATCCAAATTAAATGATACATCTATAATCCAAATCAGTCCATTTATTTTTAGACAAAAGTGAACACCCTAGGGGATACATGAAAAAGCTGTGTAGATTGGTTTGTGTTCTAGCAAGTTCAGATATTTGGCCCACAGCCTAAAGTGATTACTAAGCAGAAATAAAATGGATATTTCAAAGTTCCATTTGACTTATAAATCTTTGTTTAGTAAGAAGTACTATTGACATTTGTTACTGTTAAATTTTAATTAGTCCAACTTGAAAAGTCAATGTTTTAACCTAATGATTTTTGAACAAGAAAAAAAAAAAAAGCAGAACACATTGCTGGGCAATTGATAAGGAATGATAAACACAGGAATTCAGGATACAATTTTGCTACTACAGTTTTTCTATTTAACATCTTTGTCGGTAACGCAGAGAGTAGAATCAAGTGCAACCTCAGCAAGTTTGCCAATGACACTAAGGTGTGTGGTGAGGTTGACATGTGGAAGGGAAGGGATTCCATCCAGAGGGACCTTGCAGGTTTGAGAGAACCTCATGAAATTCAACAAAGTCAAGTGCCAGGTCCTGCATCTGGGTTAGGGCAATCCGAAATGCAAATACAGGCTGGGCAGAAAAAGGATTGAGAGCAGCCATGAGGAGAAGAACTTAGGGGTGTTGGTTGATGAGAAGCTCAACATGAGCCGGCCAACTGTGCTTGCAGCCCAGAAAGCCAACTGTATCCTGGGCTACATCAAAAGAAACACGGCCAGCAGGGCAAGGGAGGTGATTCGCCCCCTCAACTCTGCTCTCACGAGACCCCCTATGTGGAACACTGTGTTCAGCCCTGGGGTCCCCAGCACAAGAAGGACATGGACCTTTTGGAGCAAGTCTAGAGGAGGGCCATGAGGATGTTCAAAAGGCTGGAGCACCTCTCCTATGAAGGCAGGCTGAGGGAGTTGGGATTCAGCCTGGAGAACATAAGGCTGTGGGGAGGCCTAATAGATGCCTTTCAGTACCTACAGGGGGCCTATAACAAAGCTGGAGAGGGAATCTTTGTCAGGAAGTGTAGTGAAAGGACAAGGGGTAGTTTAAAAACATCTTTAAGCTAAAAGAGGGTAGATTTAGATTAGATATAGGGAAGAAATTATTTACTATGAGGTTAATGAGGCATTGGAACAGGTTGCCCAGAGAAGCTGTGGATGCCCCATCCCTGGAAGTGTTTAAGTGCATGCTGGATGGGGCTTTAAGCAACCTAGTCTAGTGGGAGGTGTCTCTGCCCATGGCAGTGGGGCTGGAAACAGATGATCTTTGAGGTCCCTTCCAACCCAAACTAATTTTTTTATTCTCATATACACCAAAAATTAATAGCAAATGAACAAATTTTGTTGAGATTATGTCATCATTTGTATTGGCTATTTTTACACCACAGATTCCTACCAACAAGGCACTGTTTAGAGATTTGACAACTTGCTGATATAGCTGTTCTGACAGTATTTCTTAGGACATATCCACTTAATCAAAAATTCATATCTGTAATATCATGTCTTATTTCACTTGAGACACATGAAGTCGTCACAGAGAGGACGCCTCTTATTGCAACTCCAGAACCAATTTTCCAGTAAAACGTACAAACGTTCCAATAGCAGTAAAGAGATCCTTATACAAGTATAGCCATTAGAATAAAATACATTAACACATACAGTGCAACTATATCACAAATACTTCTCAAAATATATTTCAAAACCATTTTTCAACATTGCCACTAAATACTTGGTGCTAGTTACCACACAGATTACAGCTCACCTTTTGAAGAATTAGTATTGCAGTACTAACAATTGTAGCTATGTAAAACTTCCATGTTGCTTACATACTCTCATTTGGAGTAATTTAACCAATATGCCCGTACTGTTTTCCAGAAAAAAAAAAAATGAGGATCAGGTTCTTTAAGTTTTTGAGGTGCCAAAATAGGCAGATCTATCCCATGAAATGCTTTCAGAACTGGCTGGACATCTACTCTCATTCATTTATCAGTGTCAGCACCAGCGTAGATGTTTTTGAAATTTCCACCGGTCTCCATATGTACTCCAGAGCTCAATGTCTTTTATAATTTGACACAGTGTTTCTTACCCTGGCAGGGTGTAAAATAGCAGAGAAAAGAGACCACAAATAGAAGAGAGTATTATGGTCATTGTGTTGTGTCTTTTCTGACCAGAGCAGCCAGTAAAGTTAAACCAAATTCATAGCCTTCTGAGCAGCCCAGAAGGATTTAAATTGTGCACAAGGGCAGGCATACTGATGAATGAATTCCCTGCAGGGAACTCAGCAATTCCGTCTGGGGTACTCCTAAAAGGATATTGGGTAGCTTCATGGGTTACAGTTGATTTGACAAGAGTGATAAATGGAAATAGAGGCCACAAAATCTCCCGTCTCACCTCCCCCTTTCAATTCCACTCTTGATAGACTGTACACATATTAACAGCTTTCTATGCCTTTCAAGGATATGTATTTCTGGCAAGGACATACACTTTTCTGACAAGGTTTACAGAACATTTTGTTTTGCACCATGCATACGCATGCTGCTGGATCCTATTTCTATTATATATTCAAACACTACACATAAGATTGCCATCACACAATCTGTCTTGTGCTGTCCCAAGGAGAAGAAAAGGTCCAAACTGTGATGTAAAAAATAATTCTCTCTTTACTAATTATCATCCAGAATTTTCAGACCTGGTCTTTCTTTCCTGTTAAGAGAAAAACACTGCGGTAGCTGTTCCTCACCTCTCCTCATCCATTCTTTCATCCATCTGCACTGTTGTTAGTAACTTCAAGGAAGTTTCTCAATACCAACACATCTAACCAGGATTCTAACTACTAAACTATCTAACTTCTAAATACTAAACAGTATTCCGTCAACAGAAGTCCTCATGCCCTTTTCTATTATATCACCACAAAACAAGTTCAATAGCATTTAACCATCCGCTTAAACAGGTGTGCCATTGCTTTCATGATTAAAGAGATTTTGCAGTATTGTTACTTTAATCTATGATGAAGGTTAGCAAGAACATGTGTAGACTTTGTCAAGAACTTTAGACAATCAATAATTTTCATCTCAGTCAAAAATACTACAGCACTAAATGTACTTTGTATAGTCATCAGCAGGTGAGCTCAAGAATTATCAGAGCTAAGGTATTTATACTACCTATTGCGAAAGAACAGAGAAAACAGTGTTAAATTAATCTCTGAAAGGGATGAATTAATGCATATTTTACATTAAATTAGTAGTCTTTTGGTACTGCTGGATGACTTTACCTGGATATGGATAAAATGAAAAGTCAAACTCACTTTTTCATGGATGAGGTCAAATCCTAGAGACTTCCATTTAAATAAATAAAAATAAAAATAATAATAATAAAAAAGTAAGTGTCCATTGTAGTCACGACAGTTACACATTGAGTTATTCTCCAAGCCTTACCACATCTAGAGTAAGGAGGATGTAACTTTATACTCTTCTCAGAAAACAGGGCAGAGGGCTGTAGCAAAGCAAGAATACAGAGCTACTCCTTGTGTAAAAGGTGTGCAAGGAAGAGTCTATGGAATACATTTAAAGATAATTTTTTACCTGATTAAAAATTTTATCTTGTACCTAGAAACTCATAACCTAACCAAATACACCAAAGGCAATGATTATTCTGGGTCTGAAATTGTGCCCCAGGGGTAAAAATAATGACAGACATGGCTTACCAAGACCTTCTGGAAAGCTACTTAAATTTAATGAACCACAGAATCATCACTGTTTGAGACTCTGATGGCACATCTTCTGCACTGTCTGTGCATAATTCGTGCAGCATAAAAAGACACAAACTCCTGTGAAATTGTACTATATGAATTCTTCACTTCCTAGCAGTAAGTTCAGTCCAAGCAATGGCTCCTTCTTAGCTTCTAATTTTCAAAGAATTTCCAATGAATTAATGTGTTTGAGACCTCTAATCCCTCTGAGAAATGTGATTGAAACTGATCTGAAACTGAACTGTTGAAATGTTGTTAGAAGAGAAAATAAAGACACTGTAGTCACAACAGCCTTGTTTCCACAGGAAATCAGAATAAAAAAGAATGATAGTCCTGGGTTCATTTAAAAATATATTTTACTGTAAATGTCTGAATTTGGGGGAAAAAGAAAAAACCACCTGAAGTTGGCATAGGAAAAAGTATTAACATCAATGTCTCCAAACAGAAGAATTTAGGCATTTTTTTCAGTCACATCAAATATCTGTCTTTGCTGTAGCATCTCCATTAAAGTGCAAAGAAGAATTCACCAGTTTAAATTTTCCTTCGACACTGCCAGAAAAAACCAGTGATTCATCCATCTAACTGCCATTGTTTTGGCTGGGGAAAAAAAAAAAGAAAAAAAAAAAACTTGGATGCACATGTCCACATAATCTATTGGAACCTAACAGTTATCTTATTTCCAGAGTGGTTTTATTTAGTTCTCCTCCCTATTAAGCTGTTTTCACTTTCTTCTGTCAAACAAAAAGAAGCATCTTGGACCTTTAAGGTCTAATGCAAAACTCCAAAAGCTCAGTTCTTTCCCCTTTTCCTCAAACATCTTACCCTAAACCCATCAAACAATGTCCAATCTCCTGAGACAGATCTAAATAGGCTGGTACCCTTCACACGGTGTGTCTTATGAATAATTGCTCAAGACTCAAACACATTGTAGACATATTAGCACAGTACTATGTCTAACCTAATAAATTTGGCTTCTCAGCAAACTGATTAGCTACTCTAGGAGATTCTGCCTTGCTAACACAACAGTTCTGCCTCTGGTCTCCAAACCGGGGCTGTGCTCTACCACAAAACTCATCCCCCTGCCCCATCAGCTAGTCAGACCCTCACATTGTCCCCCATCCCCAAGCAATCCTCTCTTTCATAATTCATGTGGATTTCTCTGTCCTTTGTATTCCTTTGACCTCCCTCAAGGGAAGAGGAAATATTTCTGTGAGATATTTCCTTGCCCCTATCTGATATTCTCCCTCTATTGCCCCCTTTTCCCTATTCTTGCAGCATGAGCTGGTTCTGCTGAAGGCAGGTCATTTCCTCAGGACTAACTACAAAAAGCCAAATTCCATTGTTTATCCCCATAGAAATTACGAATAAGGTACCATTTTATATGGCTATGCCTGGTAGAACAGGTCTTGAAGAATGAGATCAAGATTTTAGCTCAATAAAATAAATAGCAACAGCAGGGAAAATGAAAGGGGAAAGGGAGAGGGAGAGGGAGAGGGAGAGGGAGAGGGAGAGGGAGAGGGAGAGGGAGAGGGAGAGGGAGAGGGAGAGGGAGAGGGAGAGGGAGAGGGAGAGGGAGAGGGAGAGGGAGAGGGAGAGCGAGAGGGAGAGGGAGAGGGAGAGGGAGAGCGAGAGCGAGAGCGAGAGGGAGAGCGAGAGGGAGAGCGAGAGGGAGAGGGAAGTGCATTAAATGTACCTTCTGTAGATCTGAGGCCTTCCGATTCAGAGAACACTAAGAAAAACAGGTTTAAATCACAATGTATTTCAACAAATATACAAACGAAACATGAAGAGTGCCATATTGGGCTGTCCATCTACCAGGAGAGAGGTCCATGAGGAGACAGGCCAGGGGGTGGGTAGATGATTCATGGCTCTTTTCAATTTTTCTAATCTGGCTCAGATTATAATCATGAATTTCAGTAATAGAGATACTGCAAATAACTTCTGTAATAAAAAAATGTACTGCATTGTGCTAGACAGAATGAAGAAATGATTTAAAAACATTATAACAAAATTTATGCTGAAGAATACAGCCTAGGGATCTCAAAGCAGTAGGACAGATTTTATTCGCTAAAAAAACTTCAGTGGGATATTTCTCTTTTCAAATAAGGAAGTATAATATAATTATAGTATAATAAAGAAGTATAAAGTGCCTGAGTTAGATACACTGTGCACATTTTATGGAAGTGGAACAATGACATGATCAATCCGTTAGTTCTTGACTAGTATTAACTATATGTTTGGGCATGCCAAATAATTTTCAGGACATATCTAGTAATATGGAAATAATTTCCTTCTCCTTCAATCTCAGATTCCCCCCAAATCACAAAATAAGTGATTTTGGAAATGATGTGACCTTGTGGATAAGGTCAAATAGAGCCCATAAACAAAAAAACAACAAGCATAAGGAACCCCTTCTAAGCAGAAAATTAAAAATAATCTGAAGGTGCTAGAGGTCTCATGCCTGTTTGATAATGTGAGAAAGAGTTCTCCTTCAAAGGCTGGAGTAACAGAAAACAAAAGGTAATTACCATCTTACCAGCTTTCTGTATATACAAAGGATTGGTAGCTCCTAATGGGCAGGTGTCCGCATTATAAAAAAACATTAATTAGTACCCCTGTTGGCAGGCTCAGCTGAGAAAAACATGACTAAATGAGCATGGAACTGAAGTGCCTTCTGTGATGATAATTGCATATACCCACATTTATTGTAATTTTGGGATGTGATTTTCCATTTGGATCTGAATCACTGAAAGGGTCTAGTTGTTGTGACAACATACAGGGATAATGACTCTATTAAAACACTCAGGGCCTAATTTCCAAAGGTATTCATCACCCACAACTTTAATGGGATCAGAAAACTTTTGGTAGCTTGGAAAATTGTGACACTCATCATAATTTCAGTACAGAAAATGAAAAGTAGGAATTATGAGAAAACCACAAAATAGCAGTGACTGTGAACAAAATGGAATAGCAACACCAAACATTAAAAGAACAGATTACATAAAAATAAGGAAGACAGAGAAGTTTGAAATGAAAAATATTTATTATTATTATTATTGTTGTTGTTGTTATTACTATTGTTTATCTTGCATGAAGAAAAAAAAATGTAATAAGTGTTGATCCTGGTTAGGATGTATAACAGCAACTTCCTTTAGCAGCAGAAACACAGATTTAAACAGTATATTAAAACTGAATAATAAAGTTCCTATAAAATTTGAAGGGAAATTGTATTTTTCACAAGAATAGATTGTAAGAAAGTCATGAATGGTATGGAAAAGGCTGTTGTGATAGAATTGGACCCTCAGAAGTATTGGATGAAACCTTTCACAAGAGGCTAATCCCTAGGGTGTAACACCAAAATGTTATTCTGGGCTCCAATATATTGGGGACCACATCTGAAAAAAAAAAAAAAGAGAAAAAAAAAAACAGTTGTAAGCTGAGAAGCTCTGGGCCTTTCTGGTGATGTTCCATAAACCAAATTTACCTGGTCAATTGCAGAAACAATTGCACACCATCTCATAAAGCCCAAACAAGTCATTTTCCCCTCAGGTAAATGTTTGGAGTGCCTACATTTAATTTTCCAATACTTTTTATAATAACTATGTTAAACATCATGTTGTTTTCATGTTCTTGATATGAAACCTTTTGTGGTCATGATTCATACCAGTCTGTAATTAGTAATTACACAGCAATCAATTTAGCCAAGTGAAAATCATTCTGATCTGAACAGGTGTGTCATTGGTGTTGATTTCAGAGGATGGGCAGAAAAATGAAGATATCTGATTAGTACTGTATACTCAGAGAAAGAAAGAAAGAATTTATTTCCACCCAACAGAATTCAAACTGAGGTAGTCACTTTAATGCTTGGCTTTTCAAATACTACAGAAGAGCCTGCAAGGAAGTCAGAACCTTAAGCCATGACCCTGTACTTAGACAGCTCTATCCAGACTGAGCCTACCTGGGGTCTGACCACATCCAGCAGCAATTCATGAAGACATGTAACTGGTCCGAATGCACTGAATTTCACAATCAAAGCCTTTATGCCTGTGTTGGATAGCATTTTCCAGGCTTCTGCAGCTGAAACTGCTCTTGAAAGAGAAAGAAAAACAAAAAGAGATAAAACATAGTCTATAAAGTTGCACATCAAGTTGCACACGAACTGTTTTATTGTGTAGTTGGAAAAACCCAGAACTGCTGCAGTATGAATGACTGGAAGAATCATAGAATCATAGAATGGTTCGGGTTGGAAGGGACCTTAAAGATCATCTAGTTCCCACCCCCTTCCATGGGCAGGGACACCTCCCACTAGACCAGGCTGCCCAAAGCCACATCCAACCTGACCTTGAACACTTCCAGGGATGGGACATACACAGCTTCTCTGGGCAACCTGTGCCAGTGCCTCACCACCCTCATAGTAAAGAATTTCTTCCTAATATCTAATTAAAAATTACCATTTTTTTAGTTTAGAAAAGCTTTACTTTTTAGGAAAAAAAAAAAGAAAAAAAGAAAGAAAAAAAAACATTTTAAATAAAAGATGTCAAGAAACAACAAAGCATCTTACATAAATCTTGTTCTCATTTTCTGTGAATAAAGATTAATTTAACCTTAAATTAACTGGAGTTGCCTGAAGTGTTAAACATTGAAGAAGTACGCAACAGACATCAAAATCAAGTTAAGCTGCAAAACTCTGAGGACTTTTATGTATCTCATCTATTTAGCACAGTGGTAGAATACCTATATTAATAGGACAGTACGGGAACTGTAATGTGCTTATCTCATTAGCCAGATTTGCAGTTAACTGAATGAATGTTGGGCACAGTCTAGAACTTGGGGAGAAGAAAAGGCTAGTAGAATGGGAAATAAGGGCATTTTCAAAAACAAATTTTACATATGATCATAACACACAGTGTTATGGAGATACAGTCTCCACAGGCATGTGGCTTCATTAGCTCATGTCAGTGGTGGACAGGAGATCTCTGCACTGTGGCCAGTGTGCTAAGACATCCCAAGTAAGCAAGTAACTGCACTCAAGCTGACAGAAACCAAGAGAGATTCCCAACTGATAACCAGTTCTTGCTTGACATACTGATGCTCCATGATGCTCTTGGGAGTCTTTGCTGTCTGGTATTGCCCTCACCAAGTGCTGTGTTCATGTAGCTCTGGGACAAAGTGAGCACCTCACACATTCATACTCAGGCTGGACCTGAGCATATTCTGTGCTCTCTGCACTCTCTGTGTCATTGTACAAGGTGTTCATCCACACCAGGAGTGTTCAGCTTTCAAACAGCTCCTAGGACCATGGGTAGTTCCAGCTCTCACTCTATCATACTGCTGCTTCTACCTTATGCATGGAGGCTTTTCAGACAAGAGGGAAGAAAGGTTAAAACAATCAAAAAAGTTGGAGGAAAATGTAGAGTATTGTAATGTCAAAGAAGCAGGGACTTTCCCAGATAGTGAGTGAGGGAAGGGTGTGTGATACAGGAGGCAAGATGGCTGAAGAAATGGTAGATATGTAGAAAGGTGATGGGCAGCCTGCCTAGAGACATCAAGGTAGAACAGAGGAGCCCAGATGATGTATCTGCAAGAGGTAATATCATCACAGTTTAATATCTTCATAATGGAATAAAGTGCTTTATCCCATCCCTATTAGAGCACGTATTTTAGCCTTTAGAAAATAATAGATATAAATATTTTATTACCATTAACACTTAGATTAAAAGCAACATAAATGGCTAGCTTCATGACCTGACCTTTTATCACCTTTTATACGTAGTATTCTGGAGATGGTTAAACTTAGAGAGAACTCCAGCTAGCACATTTTAAAACCTCTCCAAGATATGGAACCGTATATACAGTACAAAGTGTATAAAATGTAATCAGCTGTACTGTCTAAGGAATATATAGATTTTCTGTGTCTGGCTTGTTAATCTTTAGTGTGATTCATATAGAGTTTATCTATATATTTAGTTATATATTTCAGTTTAAATGTATTCCAACCCCCAAGATGCAATACAGGAGATGTCTACATGGCACATGGCACAATACAACCGTGTCTAGGTAAAAAGCTAACAAGTACTAGTGGTGCAGTTACATTAGTGCAAGGATCTTGCAGACCAATTTACTTGTTGACAGCTATTACTCTTTCAGTGGCTGCTTGGGGATATCTAGGCAACATTGCACTATGCTGAGCAGACATTCCCTTGCAGAAAACAGCCTTTCGTTTTAGTTTGAAACAATAAATTCAAATGATAACTCTAGCCTCAGTTGACAATAAGCATGAGTCTCAGAGCAGTCAGAACCCTTTGTCAGCATGGTCTAAATAAAAGGATAATGGCAAGAGCAATATTAAAATTATTTTCATCCTGTGTGGTATTTTTATTAATGAACATTTTGCACTTCTCTGTCATTTATGATCATGTATAATACATCACAATAGATTGTCCATATTATTAAAGTAAGAGTATCAACACAACTTTGAAAGACCTTGGGAGATGCTATGATTGAGCATGTGCAGTTCAAATAGTAGGCAGTCCCTGCCTCAAAGATGTACAGTCTATTTAGATAAGATAGATAGTACTTGTGGATTTAAGGCATAGAGAAGGAGGTGGATACACTGTGATAGCAACAAACAGCATGCTGGTTTCACAACCGTTCTTTTTGGAAATGTGGGAGAGTGTGAAGAGAGGGAGAAGGTTTTGTTTTGTTTTGTTGTTGTTGTTGTTTGTTTGTTGTTTGTTTTTTTAATAAAGGAACAAGTTAAATGGAGAGAAAAGGGAAGGGAGAAAGCATTTTAGGAAAGATGATGAGCTGGATAAGACAAGGGAGAAGCAGCAGCACATGAGGGTGAGAAGAACAAGAGGTAAAAGATAGGAGCAAACCTTTAGCACAGCAGAAGGAAGGCAGTCAATACCACAGAAATTCCAGAAAGAATTACCTGTTAGCCATCTAACAGGTAAGTATTTAGTCTGATTTAGTCATGTATACTGCATTTCTAATGAGTTGAGAACTGCCAGCAGTGATTCATCTACTCGAGGCACCCAGATTAAGATAGACTAACTTTTCTTTAGATGTTCAATATTTGCTCTGTTCATAATACAGGGAGTTTAATTTACTTAGACTGTATATTCACAATTTTAGGTGGATAAGTTTATGTGTATAGTATGTATATCCACATAAACTTAGGTGGCATGAGTCCCAAGCCATATGTCTAAATGTCCCCATATTGATTATTTCATCTGCAGCTCCTGTTATTATCTTCATTAGCTCTGAGGGGCTGGCAGATTGAAGGCCAGGGTCTGACTTTGTCCATTTAGGGAAAGGGGGATTTTCACCCTATGTTGGAAGGTTACTGATAACAAAGTAATCGTGCAGAAAGTACTACACTATCATTTTCTGAGTTATCATTGTGGAAGACATCACCTTAAACAAAGTCTCAGTTCTCAAATTCAGAAAAGCTGGATTTACCACAATGTTTCTCTATTTTAATGTTGTTGCAGTTTCACTGAAAAATATCTGTGTACAGGAGTAGTAAATGAAATGGACAGGGAGGGGTTTTCATTATTAGCATTTTTGCATCATCTGACACATTTCTTGTTTATTTTCAATGTTTGCTTTAGAAGATTCATTTTAATAGATCTAACAAGAAAAGGGTGCTAAAATTGGAAACTCTGTGAGATACTTTGGTATTATTCAATCTGGAGCCAAAGCTGACACTGAGGACAGTTTTTGCTTAAGAACTTTCACACAAAACAAGATCACAAGGTACCTGAAGAAATAGGTTCAGTTTGAAATGTTTGATCTATTCTATTCACTTATGATTTATTTTTTACAATACATCAAGGCAAGTAATATGCAAAGCATACTTTATTAGATCATTATTCTCTTAAGTAGTTTAAATAATCGTTTATAGATTTCTTTGGGCATGCTTCTACCTATAATTATTCATGTGAAATCCCTAGTTTATAAATAGTCTTCAAGTGATTCTTACAAAAATCTGGAGTTTAATGCTATAAGAATACAAACAACAAGATGAGTCTTTCCTTTGCAGGTCAGAGAGGCAATGAGTTCATGAAAAACTAAATGCAGACATTATTAACATCTGAAAATAAATAGATGAGCATTTTTAAGTCTGTTTACTATAGCAATTCTCCTCTTTTATGCTTCCACCAACAACTTTTTTTTTTTTGATATAAAGAAGCTGTTCAAGGTACCTTTTATTTCCTCTATTAAAATTCAGAATATATTAATAAATTATGACCTAAAAAGGAAAATAGCAGTTTCTTAAAAGTTTGATCCATAGGTCTTTGAATTGTTAAGAACATTTCCACTGATTATATAGCTTTTCAACATGCACTAATTGTACATAGTCACCCTTCCAGCCGTCAGGAGATTTAGATGACAAAGCATACGTAAAATTATCCACTCCGTCTTGAAGACTGTTTGCTGAGATGTAAGTTATGCTGGTTTGTCCAATGTAGCTTTAACAACCCAAAGTACTTTTTTGCTATACTTTTTAGTATAGCATCACTACACCATTTTGTTGCCAGGATATTCTTCTTCATTTTCATCTTACACGTACACTTGCTAGTTTCACATTGTTGGCTACTAATGCTACATTTAAGCTTTAACAATGCCATTGCAATTACCCTTGTCCATAATCTGTTAGAACATTCAAGCCCAGTTTCTCAAAAGCAAGCAGTACATACAGTGCATTGTCTGACAAAGTACAGAAATTGAAGTTCTCCTAGTTAGGCAACACAACTTCTTCTTATAAAAGATGTGTTTTTACTGGGATCTGAGGCAATCAAATAAATATTCGGGTATTCTGTAGGGTCTTTTTAATGACAGATGAAAATTAAACTGACATACTTTACCCACTAGAGCAAAGAATCTGAGAATGTAAACCTGCCTTTAATCATGTAATAATACCAGCAAATTATTTAACCCCTACCTTTGGTATTTCTCCTTACCCCAAATATTTCTTTTTTTTACCTATAATGTTCCCATTAGTTTCTTAATGGCTATTTCACTTTGCTACTTAAATTAGTCTTCTACAGTTGACAGCAGAAGAAACAATTACTTAACAGCATAATAATGTAAAACATAATTGTTTGTAAAATAATCTGTATATTCTGGCACCGTTACCACAATGAACTAGGGATAATTAAAAGTTTTTAGTTCCCAGATTTTCAGATAAAAGTAGTTCTTTTAATATTATTTTTTAGATTCATGTTCTCTGCACTAAATATTTAAATGGAAAGTTTTTTCATTTATTTGAGAAAAACTGAAAACCTGAGATTTACTGCAGTTTATATCTCTCTTAAAATGCCAAAAATATAAAGTCATTTTCTCTATTCCTTTGCTTTTGTTTTTGTTCTTTTTTATTATTACTGTTGTTGTTCTGTAAATATGAGTATTATCTCTCCTGCTAACATAAATTAAAAACTATTTTTTCTTTTTCTCTTTATATTTCATTTATTTATTTTTCTTCTGGTAGATGCAAGTACACTAGAAAATGTTCATACATACTCAGTAGCAGTCAGCAAAAACTATTTATGCCCCTCCTGTTCCCAGAAAAACTTTCTACCTTTGGAACTACCATATGCCATCTCCGCTATATAATACAGGAGTGTTTGTATCTCCTTGTTAGAGAATGACAAAGTATTTGCAGTGGATTTAATGCAATACTCTGTGAGCTCTGTATCTAGAGTTCAAGGAGAATTGAAAGGCTTCTCTAGAACTGCTGCTGGATTTTCTGCCTAAAATATATATATGTGTGTGTGTGTATATATTTGTATATATATGTACATATTTTTTTTCCATACATATTTCACAGCCCAAGCATGCAAGATGGGTAAGTTAACTAAAAGCTATGAGAAATGTAAAAACTATATTCTAGTTCAGAGAAATAAACTCAGTTTCTCCTGTTAATGCCAACTTCCTCCATGTAAGTCTTCTGATATCAGAGCTACTGACTGTGCTTTACAAAATCTGAACACTTTAATGAGCCATACTCACACCTACTGCTCAATAAGTATAGTGAATCCAGGTAAGGTACATCCCCAGTGAACTCTGCTCACTTCATCTATTCAAATACTGTATTTTAAGTTCATTCCTACTAATGCAAATTGAAATCGCCTCTTGTGGCAAGCACAGTATATTCATCTTTAATATATTCTTAGCCATTCAAATGCTGGTATCACTGCAAGGGAATATGGATTAATTGCTCACATTCTCACCTTTGAAGCTTAGGGTGAGGCCAATTTGCCTGAGAACACATTGTTCTGGCACAAATATAGCCCTTACAGGCCCTATCCCAGATGTTAATTCTAGAAGACAAACAAACCAGGAAGATAGGACCAACCATCCTACTTGGGAAGGGCAAGATGAAATAATAAAAATAAAGAAGACGCATACCATATTTTAGTTTCAGGGTTGAGAGAGATGAAAGGCAACTCAATAAATTTAGGCAGGTCTTACTTACGGCAGGTATTCTAGTAATAGTAGAAGAATGCAGTAACACAGCTCATTTTATTGTTAAAGGTCCTAAAGATGAGATATTAAGCTATTACTTTTCTTTGTTGTATATGTGTCCAGATAGAAATGAAAGTTTCTATGGTATTTTTCAAAAAGAAGAGCTCCACCTCCTTCTGACAATCCCTCTTCACCTAAAATAAGCTATGCTTTCGAGAGCTAAGTGTAGGCTATTGCTAAAACGAATAACACATAATGAGTGCTGCATTTACCTACACATCATCACTTAACAACCAGTATCTAATTCATTACTGTAAAGCATTTTAGGGTGTCATGAGTATGAAAGACACTACATAAAATGAAATTCTATTATTCTCATTTAATAGTATTTCAAACATAACACCATTTCCATGTAGTTTGAAAAGTAATTTAAGATATCCCAAGATAGATTACTCAGTTAAAATTTCAGAAAAGGTTCTTCTTGTTCATTGAATTTGCATTTAGCAATTGAATAGCTATTGCCTTAAAGGATATATCAACGAAATTACTAGGGATTTGCCACTGAATTACTTTTGAAAGTAACAAACCTTCAGAAAAAAAATGTATAATGGATATAATGTGTCTCAGTTCTGATCCATAGTTCAGTCGGTACAGGACTCATGAAGTACTATTAGAAATTTTAGCCAAAGTTCTAGATTGCTTCAATAGATTCTTAGCACGCTGGTGCAGCTCTTCTGGTAAAGTACAAGAGTATTTTCAGCTGTGCAGTAAACAAACAAAACAAAGATAATGCTCTCATCAATTTGTCTTAGCTGAAGTAAACAGCCATTGACCAGAAAGTTCCAGTATGTACCCATATCCTTCGACTAGAAAAATTACAGGAAGATCATCACTCTCTTTCTCACTAATTTTTCCTTACAAGTATATTTCCTTACAACACTCAGTATTTTGATTCCCATCTGGAATTTGTTGCAATCCTCATTCTCTGTTAATGCATGACACTGAACATATTAAGTCTGCAAGGTATTGTTAGCACTATTAACATCTTCTCATGAATGCTCTGACAGTATCTATGGCAGAATATACAGCAAGAGAAGTCAGGCAGTGAGAGCTTTATACAAAGTGCCTCATTTTCTTTGGCTGAGAAGCAAAAGAGTAATTTAAAGTCCACAATTTCTGTGCATGTAATGATATGATAAAAATTTGAGATTTAATTCAATTTAAGATTAAGGACTGCACAATCTCAAAATATTGCAGTATTGAGCAACAATTCATTTGCCTTAAGGAAGCTTATAGAAAGGAAATATCTCTATATTTTTTCTGACTGTACAGTGGGAAAAGATGCCATGGAATGATAATTAAATTTCATAGCAGTGTCAAACAAAACCTTTAAAAAAAAAAAAAAGGAAAAAAGGGAAAAAAACTCCCCTAGAGAAAGAGCATTTGCTGCTTCTTTCTCACACACCCTCAGCTGAATAATGACCTCAATTCTCACTGACAGTGCAAAAAGTATAGAGTTTTAAATATCCATTTTTACTAGTTTAGCATGCTTCACACACTAATTTATATATCATGTATATCACACATCACATATTTGTACATTTCACACATCATTGTACTATATACATGTATATGATTTCAAATACAAAGAGCAGGTTTTATTGTTTTTTATTCATCCAGGAAGACAATAGCCATCTCACACAGATATGCAAGGGTAGCACATAGCTGCACACAGACCAGTCTCCTACAGTAGCAGAATCTGTCTTTGTTGCTCCCTAAGGTTGTTGAAAACTTGCATTCCTGGCCCTAAAACAGGTCCAGTTAGCAAGAGTCCATGGACTCAAACCCTTCCAGAAATCACTACATGCTGACTAAATAGCTATAAAAAGATATGAGCCTATGAGAGATATGAGCACTAGGAGAGATGAAAAATAAGGACTGAATTGTTTGGTGTACTTTCTAAAGTTGCAGTTCTTGTTTTCCCAGTAATCTTGAGGAGGAATACTACCAGCGAGTAGTATAAAGAGGAGTTCTGACCTGAAAGAAAACCACACCTGCTGAAGATAGGATGAAAAAAAATGTTTTAATGGCTTTTTACCCCCATGCTAGTCTGTCAGAACTCATTCTGTTGGAAAGGATGGAATTTCTTATTACCCATTAAAATCAAATTTCTTAGAGTTGTTTCAATTTCCTTAAAATTTGCCATTTTGACAAAACAGATGAGTGAGAAAAAATGCTTTGAGTTTCTAGAAGGACTTCATTGTGTGTATGTGTGCACAAACTAATATTCATTAGGGAAGGGAAAAAAATTCAAAACCTGAGAAGAGTTTCATACAGATTCTAAACATCAGTGATAACAGTAAAAAGATTTTTTTTTCAAGAAAATACCTGGAAAAAGGGATGTCATTTTTTGAACCTCTCCTATTGAGAAACCACACTCCTACAAGACTACCTCTGTCTTCTGAAGAAGGAAGATCAGAACTTCAGTAGTCCTGGTCATTTCCTTCCAGAAAAGGCAGCCAAACTCTTCCTATATTTTCAAGTGCAGCAATTAGCTGAATCTTGTCAGTCATTTCATGTTGTCTCTCAAATATGGAAATTCACATGGCTGACAGTTTCATAAGCCTGAAAACCTTAGCTTCTTCCCGTACATGATATACCCTAACTGCTGTAGAGAAAATCTGTAGTCTCTTTAAAAATAAATATTTCTGTTTCATGCACTTACCTGTCAGTAGTCTCCAAACACTACTGGAGGAAGAAGTAGGAAAAAGTACATTCTGCTAGTGTTTGCCTGTACCAGCTTCTTCAAAACAAATATTTGATCATTAGCAGAACTCCAAGGCTTAAAAATGTATAACCTTTTCTTATATATTTTATTTAATATTTTCATTTAAAAGGGAAATAGTATACTAGTCTCCTATGTCCTTATGATAGACTTCATTATTAGTGAAAAGTATGTAATAATATGCAAGAGAAAAGTATTAATATTTAAAATAACTACTAGCTATAAGTCTAATAAATCCAACCTTCCATCTTCAGGGCTCAACATTGATCTTCCCCAACTGTTCATTCCTGATAAACTGTGAGTTCTCTAGTAGGAGGGGGTGTTTTAAGGTCACATTATACAGCAACATGGACACAAATTATTGATGATTTTCACAGTGCTGTGCTTTGCTTTGATGATTAATGCTATGCAAGAAATTGCTATACATTACCATTAACTTTTTTTTTTTTTTTTTACTGGCACTCGTGCTATTTCTAATGCTAGTTCTCTTTCTTCCTCTTGTTTTGTGGTTTTGTTTTGATTTGTTTTGTTTCTCTTCCACAGTAATGCATGAATCTGATGCTGAATGATATGTTATCAACATGGCTTATAGCATTAACCTTGCCACTGATGCAGGATATAACCTTAAACCCTTCTCTTAATACTAATTACACTAAAGGGTATGCATAGAGTAGTGAAGCATTATCTGTTCCTGTCATGAGTTCCAATGTTTCCTATTGCTATGAAATGTGAGCTTTTGTTTGCAAAACTTGGGCTTTCTGAAGTGCAAGTAGTAGTATGTTTGGTATAGAAAATTTCTTTTAGATTTTTATACCAAATAGAAAACAGTACTGCGATAAAACAGAAATGAACAACCCTCTCTCTTCTCATATCATAGTCAAATAGCATTGTAAGACTATGTCTATACTGTCAAATAACATCTGGTAGGGGCTACTCTCACACCATTCTCAGTTTACCCCAGTGCTGCTTGTTCATACGGACTCAGCCAAAGAAATATGGTGCCACACTGAATCCTGTCCGCAGCCATCTCAGCAGCTACCGAAGGTCACCTCACGCAGAAGTCAGCACCTTGTCCCAGAGCTGAGATAGGGAGC